>NC_056725.1:935164159-935338993 GCF_019279795.1 Protopterus annectens | reverse complement strand
TTTTTTATTTTGTCTGTCTTGTAACCTGATTAGAGTTTTTGGGTCATCTGTTGAGTCACTTTCAAGAAGCTGTTGGAGAGCCTCTGATGCCTTATTCTTTGCTATTGCTTTTAGCTCTGTTGCTAGCCAACCAGTGTTTCTTCTTTGCCTGGTCTGTCTTTTCTGTTCCCCACTTTTTCCTGCACTCATCCTTTCTTTTGATGATCTCCTGGACTACTTCATTCTACCATCAGCTTTCCTTATGCACTTTATTTCCATAATTGACTCTGTTGCGTATCTGTTCTATAGTCCTCATCTATGCAGTTTTGAGGTGCTGCTATTCTTCTTCAACTCCACCTATTTCCTCCTCCTTCTGAGGTGCTTAGAGCCATGAGTGTTTCCATAAACTCTTGTGCTTTCTCTCCAGGCAACTTCCAGGTCTTCAGCCTTGTATCTGTGATCTTTTCTGACCACTACTTGCAACTGACTTTGGAAAACCATAGTTTATGCTGTGGGGCAACTGTTTCACTGGGGATGACTTGCATTCACTGATTCTACCCTACTGCCCTTTCCTTACTAGGGAGAAGTCTGTCTGAATTCCATGTTGGCCACTCTTATATGTGATCTTGTGACAGTCTTTCTTGTGGAACCATGTGTTGGACACCATTAAGCCATTTTTTAGACATAAATCTATAATGGCTTCTCCTTCCTTATTCCTTTTGCCCCATCCATATGGACACAGGCAGTCTTTGTATTCTCTTGTCTGTCCTGGTATATGAATCCAAGTCCCCCATTGTCAACACCAACTTGTTTTCCTGCTTTATCTAGTATGTATTGTTTTCCCTTGCTGTCATAGCCCTGCTTGAAACACATAATTTTATTATGAATAGTGTCTATCCTTACATTGGATTCTGATTGCCATGAGTCTGTCACTAATTCGTATGACCCCCTCATTGTTTTCTGAAGTCTCTCCCTCAAAACAGTGCCCACACCATTTCTAGTCTAGCCTCCCCCTGAATAGTAGACTTTGGATCTGAAGCCATGTGGCCTTATTGCACTGTCTTTCTGTCTTGTCTTCTGGATTTACTATCAGGTCATCCACCTCCAAGCTGCATTTTGACAGTAAACCTATACTAAATGTAGCAATTCTTACTTTGTGTTTGGCTGATTGATTGGTTTTATGTCTAGCTATCAATCAAAAGAGCTATCCCAGGTAACCTAAGCTGAGCAACCGGACAGACCAGCTTGTAGCCAGGAGTTGCTGGGGGTGTTATAGCAGGTGCACACTAGCTAATAGGGGCACATAGACCCCTGCCACTGTTAACATGGGTCTCTGGCATTGATTGAACTGGGCCAATTCCTCAACTTAGTTATCACAAGCATATACCCTTGACCATTTTTGGTGACATTAGTAAACATGACCAGATCACATAGAACCAATTTTACACTGTCAAGTGACTAGAGTGGCTAACCCTGACATGGCACACCGTCTTTGATCATTGTTCTCCTGTCTAGAGGATACTGCATGCCGCAGTTGATACCCAACGTGCTTGGTGTATACAATTCTTCACCTGACAGGCTCCATCTAGAGATGTTCTTCATCTCACATTGCTGCAGTCCTTACACTTGGGTAGTCCGCTGTCCTCGGTCGGCCCGAATATCAAAGTATTAGGCTGACGTCGGTCAAGGCGCATTAGACTGACATCAGGACGTCAGGGTACAAATGCGCATGACCGACGTCATATCCTCAGTCTTTTTTGCCGCATGGTCCGAAGCAGAAGCAGCGTTGCAAGTGCCGTTTGGCGCTCTGAAATTTTTCAATTCGAGTTTCAGACCAAGTCAAAGTTGGCTAAGTACCCCGTTGGGGAACATTTTAGTTTTTTCTTGCCTCAGTGGTTTACTGGATGTCAGAAAAAGTGAATAACTGTATTTCTTGTGGGAAACAGTTACCGCATAGAGACTATCATACTTTGTGTATTCCTTGTTTGGGGCCTGAGCACAACGTTGTTAGGTGTCGCTTTTGTGCTAGGTTCAATAAGCGCACTATTAAGCGAAGGTTAGATTGTGCCAGGTTGGTCTTTGGGAAGCGGTGTAATTATAAGATGCCATCGGATGCTCCGTCGCCCGCTTCTTCGAAGAAGCGCAAAGACAAAGCAGCTAAACCCAGGCAAGAAGAGTCGCCTGCGGACGCCGGTTCTTTAGAGGCGCCAGTGGAACCGTGGTTCCGGAGGCTTCTCTGGAGTCCCAGGGGGAGACTTTGTTATTGCAGGATGTGGCCTCTCAGGAGGCAGGTCAGGCTGAAGGGGCTTCTCAGGTTACTGTACTCCCCTCCCTTCCTAAGGTGGTTAGGCCCTCTCCTTCTGTTTCTAAGGCTTCTCCCAGAGGCAGGCCAGGTTTAGCTTCTGTTGGTGTCACTCCTAGTTCTACGGGATCTGTGCCCAAGAAGCACATGCTTAAAATGGCAGAAGATTTAATTACTTTGATTAGAGGTTCTTTGCCCCCTCCAGATAAGAGGCCTAGGGTGGAACCAGAGTTGGGGAGTTTTGAGCAGGCTTCAGATGTTTCAGAGTCTTCGGCTGAAGACTTGCAGGAGTACTCTCCTTATTCTGATTCTGATGCAGGTGATTCCACTCCTTCTGCTTCTCCTCCAGAGGATTTTTCTTTTTCAGAGACTCTTCATTCCATGAGGGAACATTTTAAGTGGGAAGGTCAGGACTTCTCTGATTCCAGGAAAAGGCTTAGGGAATTTTTGCTTTTACCCCAGCATAGGCCTTTGGCTATTCCCCCTGTTCTGGATGTTGTGGAAGATGTGTTTGCAGAGGCTTCTCTTAATCCTGATTCTTTGCCTCCTGCTCCTGTTAAACCGGATAGGTATTACAGGGTGCCTGAGGCTCATAAATATCTTTATAAGAGTCCTAGGGCGGACCCAGAAACTGTTAGTCAGGGACCTAAGGGTGTCAAGGCCTCTGTTGTAAAAAATCCGGTTCCTCCAGATAAAGAGGCCAGAGCTTTGGATAGATGGGGAAAGAAAGTCTATACTTCTTCCACCTTAGCTATGAGGGCTTTGAATTGCCAGTTTCACATGTTGAAATATCAAAACTATCTTCTTTCTCAATTGAAGTCTAAGGTAGATGCTCTGGCGGAAGGCATTGAGTGTAAGGAATTGCAAGATTTAGTACATGTTTCTGAACAAGTGGGTAAGCATTCTTTACAATGTGGTTTTGATGCTGTACAGGCCTCGTCTAGGGTGGCTGCCACTGGGTCAGTTCTTCGCAGGCACGCCTGGCTGAGGGATCAAAATTTATCTGAACATGTTAAGACAAGGATTTTGGATGCTCCTTTACAGTCTGATGTGTTGTTTGGTTCACCTGTAGAGTCAGTCTTGAAGAAAATGGAGGACAAGGCTAAGTCTATGCAGACTGTTAAAGATTTTTTGCAAGTTCAGCCTCCAAAGTTTAGTAGGAATTGGCCTGCTAAGGGGTGGACGTACCCTTCTTATGATTCACAGTCTAGGGGTAGATCTAGACGTGGTAGGGGCAGAGCTCAGAGCTCCTTTAGACCTAGAACAGGGAGTTCTCCTGCACATTCTTCGGGTGAGGGCAGGGGCCAGTCCTTTCGTAAACAGGCCCAATGACCTACCTTTTCAGCTGCCAGCATGGCAGCACCTTTGGGAGAAAGGTTGGCACTCTTCAAGGAAAATTGGAGTTTGATTACCCAAGACAGATGGGTATTAGATATCATACACCAAGGTTACAGGTTTTATTTCCATACCTTGCCTCCTTTCAAAGGCATGCCGGACATTCCTCCTCAGCAAAGACTAGAGGCTCACAAACAAATTTCTCTGCTGCTCCAAATAGGGGCCATACAACCGGTCCCTCTGCCAGAAGTGGGCCTAGGATTTTATTCTTGTCTGTTCCTAGTACCAAAGAAGTGGAACACGTGTTGACCAATTCTGGATTTATCTATCCTCAACACTTATCTGGACATTCCCAAGTTCAAAATGTTGATGTTACAACAGCTTTTACCTCTGCTGGGCAAAGATCACTGGATGGTGACTCTGGATCTCAAGGAGGCTTACCTTCATGTTCCTATCAGGCTAAGTTGCAGGAAGTATCTGCGTTTTCGAGCTGGGACTTCTCATTATCAGTTCTCTGCATTGCCCTTTGGCTTATCTACTGCCCAGAGTGTTCACGAAGGTTCTGGCTCCAGTGATAGCTTTCTTCAGGCTAAGAGGAATACAGATCAATCCTTATTTGGACGATTGCCTGATTCTGGCCCAAGGAAAGGACGAACTTCTTCATCATTTACACTATGTGATAGCAGTGCTAAGATGCCTGGGGTATTCTGTGAACGAAATAAAGTCCAGTCTAGTACCCTCTCAGGACATGTGCTTTCTGGGTGTGAGACTGAATACAGCATCCCAGATGGCCTTTTGACCCCGGACAAACAAAAGAATCTTTCTCTGTACTTCCATCAATTGTCTCATCAGTCCAGGCTGACTGCAAGGACAGTCCTTCAAGCCTTGGGGTTCATGGCATCTTGTATTCTGGTGCTTCCCAATGCCAAACTGCATATGAGGAAGCTACAATGGTATCTCAAAATGTATGGACACAGCACTGCCAAGATATGGACACTGTCATTCAAATAATACCTTGCATTCAAAAGGAATTTTTGTGGTGGGCTCAGGAATGTCACCTAAACAAGGGACTCTCTGTGACCCGCCAGAGGAGAGTCAGATTGTAACGACAGATGCCTCAGACAAAGCTTGGGGAGCTCATCTAAATGGAAAATGGGTACAAGACACGTGGCCTGCCAGACTTCAACATCTACATATCAACTTGAAGGAGATGTTAGCAGTCCAATTTGCATTAATAGCTTTCAAGGATTTACTTCTTCCAGGGCAGGTGTTGGTTCTAACAGACAACACAACTGTCATGTGGTACATCAACAAGCAAGGGGAACACATTCTTATCCTCTATGCAGACAAGCAATGATTTTGTGGGAGACTGCTCTCAGTTTACAGCTAAATCTTCAGGCAAGGTTTCTGCCGGGAGCACAGAACTCCTTAGCAGATGTGTTGAGCAGACAAATTATGGATCCCCACGAGTGGAAATTGGATCCTCATGTATTTCAGAAATTGACAGTGTTATGGGGAACTCCAGACATAGATCTGTTCGCTTCTCCACTAAACTACCAGCTGCCAAAGTTTTGCACAAAAGGTTTCATCCCACAGCTTGGAAAGTGGATGCTCTTTCATTCAATTGGAGCAAGCTTCATGTGTATGCCTTTCCACCTCTGCCTCTCCTCCCAAAGGTACTCCTGAAGGTCAGACAGGACAAGACAAGGATGATTTTGATAGCTCCAGATTGGCCTCGACAGCACTGGTACCCATTACTGAGAAGTCTGGTACGGGAGCCTCCATGGCCTTTACCTTCGATTCCACACCTGCTGTCTCAGGAGAACAGTCATTTACTCAATGTCAAACTTCACTCTCTTCACCTAACAGCCTGGCATATTCTGTTTTGAACCCTGGAGGGTCTCAGCTTCCACAGCAAGTTTTGAATGTTATTTTGGAGGCCAGAAGGCCTAGTACAAGGAAAGTGTACGCTGATAAATGGAAGAGATTTTTATTTTGGAGTACAGCGAAGGATTTTGATGTTTCTGAGCCTAATTTAAGTGTGGCTCTTCAATATCTTACTGAGTTACTGGACAAAGGTTTGTCCTTCTCTTCTATTAAGGTTCATGCTGCAGCAATTTCTGCTCACTATGACTGTGACCCACCATTGTTTTCTCATCCGTTGTTTAAGCAATTCCTTAGAAGGTCAAAGAATTTAAGACCCCCACGGAGAGCTCCTACTCCTGCTTGGGATCTCAATTTTGTGTTGGAGAAACTCACTCTACAACCTTTTGAGCCTGCAGCTACTGCCGAGTTGAAATATTTATCATGGAAGACTGCTTTTTTGTTGGCCATTACCTCTGCAAGAAGGGTTTCTGAATTACAGGCCCTTATGGCAGTTGAGCCTTTCTTAATTTTCCATAAGGATAGGGTATCTTTGCGCACTAATCCTTCCTTTATGCCTAAAGTGGTTTCTAGTGTGGCTTTAAACCAAACTATTCATTTGCCTACTTTTTATGCAAACCCCCAAAATAAAGGGGAAAAGATTTTGCACACTTTGGACGTGCACAGGCAGTTGCGATATTATTTGAGCAGAACTAAAGGGTTCAGGCAGTCTCAGCAGTTATTTGTTTCATTTGCTTTGGGTTCTCAGGGCAAGCCTGTGTCAAAACAAACTATTTCTAAGTGGATTGGGTTTTGTATTGCTTTCTGTTATTCCCATCATGGTAAGGAGATTCCAGCTGGGATTAGGCCTCATTCCACTAGGGCTACTGCCACTTCTACAGCTTTTAAGGGGTGGCAACTAAGGATATTTTGGAGGCAGCTACTTGGAGTTCAGTGCATACTTTCTCTAAGCATTATCACCTTCCACTTTACTCTAAATCTAGGGCTGGTTTTGCCACTGCAATTTTACAAGGCATTTTGGCAGCTCCTACTGCTTTATAGTTTTGCCATCCTCCCTTACCTCTGCTTTGGGATTCTACCCAAGTGTAAGGACTGCAGCAATGTGAGATGAAGAACATAGTACAGTTTTGTACCTACCATAAATGTAGATGTTCGAAGATCCACATTGCTGCAGTCCAATTTACTCCCTCCTTCCCCTCTGTAGTTAGAGGCGGTTGTGTGGGTTGGGTTGTAAATATTGTGAATATTGTATATATTGTACATATGTTTAGTGCAAGGGTGGTTGGTTGTTTTTTGCTGTCTTTTGGTTTGACCTTTCTGTTTAGGGTCTTCTGACATCTGGGGCAAGAAAAGACTGAGGATATGACGTCGGTCATGCGCATTTGTACCCTGACGTCCTGATGTCAGTCTAATGCGCCTTGACCGACGTCAGCCTAATACTTTGATATTCGGGCCGACCGAGGACAGCGGACTACCCAAGTGTAAGGACTGCAGCAATGTGGATCTTCGAACATCTACATTTATGGTAGGTACAAAACTGTACTTTTGTTCAGCTGCCCACAACCAATTTTTTGGGTGAATTTGAGGTGGAAGCATCCAGGTGGGAGGAACCCCAGAGAAACTGAGGGAGTTCATGTCAACTCTACCCAGCCATTGACCATAGGTCAGTATTCAATCTTGTACCTTGTGAATGGGAGGCAAAGACCTTAACCATTATGGCAACAAGCAAGGGGAGCCATTTGCAGGTAGAACAAAGAAATTTCATAGAGATCAAGTGACATCAGAAGTTAGTGTTTAAAGCATCTACTGATGGGAGTGCACAACCATAATGTTCCCAAGGGCTCATCATATGGTAAGAAGCTGCACTGTTACCTTGGCCTGGTGCCTCCTTTTACAGCATCACCTACCTAGTGAAACCTCTCTGGAGGCCAACAATACAGTTGCAGTTTGCAGCACATCCATTCCTCACTGATAGAAACAGTTTCATCACAGCTGGTTGCTAATTGTCAGATATCCACAAAGGACAAGTTTTTGACATCAACTGCTAGAGAATAGTCTCCTTTTTTGGGTGAATCCTACTTTCAAGTACTAAGAGGAAGTCTAGGAAGCACTGCAGATTTTGCAGCACTCTCTAAAGAGCATCCACTCTGGCAGCAGGTTTGTGTATATCATTTAACCTCCGGAACAGATGCTTGCCCTCAGATATGTTTGCCTCACAGATACCCATCCTGGCCCTGATTCTTTCCAACTACAGATGCCTTGTTGTAGAATGCCAGCTTGGCAAAGACTCCATGCACCACTCCTTTCTCTTTCAGCAAAATGTGTCACTTCAGACACTATTCCACCAGGCAAAAAGAAAAGAGAACACTCACTTGAGTGGACTTCCAGGTCAGAGGTTGAGAAAAAGTATGTTCAGGCCTTTTCCAAGAAACTTCTGTTCACTGATGGGTTGTGTTAAAGATGGAGTGGACTTTATCTTGTGAGTTCTTCTCTTCAGGCTATGCTCTTCAGGTAAAGCATCAACCTAATGATGAACACTTCTAAGATGGCTGCCAAAGAGATCTTAAAGGAGCAGCGATGAGCCCAGACGTTCATCAGTTCCCCTTTACATCCAGTCTTTTGAGATGTATTCAGAAGTTTATCTTTTGAGCTACATTCTCAGTCTCCAGCCCCTAGTAAGTCTAATAGGTTGTACAGGTTCCTGGAAAAGTTCAGATATTTCTGGAAATGTCCTGTAGCTGCATCTGTTCTATCTCCACATTTTTGAAGAGGGACCAAGTTGGATTTAGATATAAACAGTCTTCCTATTGACAGGCAGAGTAGGGTGATGAATCATCTTGGGGGGGGGGGGTCTAAGATTCCTTCAAACAGGTCGTTAAAGCAACTAATGGCCAAATGCATGTGGTCTAGTATCAGGCTGACATCCTTAAACAAAGGGCATGATGATCTGCTCATCTGATGAGCATCATGGAGATTGTACATATTATTGTAGATCTCTGTAAAAATGTTAGTTGTGCTATCACATTTGGCTGTGATCCTTTTATAGATGTGGCAAAGGCAATAGCATAGCTAGGGTGGAGTGCGATGGGCAACTGCCTTAATTGCAAGAGTGGGGGGGGGGATGATCAGCCATTACTAATCCCTCTCTAATGCAATACCAGCTTTTAAAAGCCGGCATTGCATTTCTGGTCAAGCCTGAGGGCTCTAGCACTCCACATGTGGTCTAAACTGTAGTTTACTACAGTTTTAACAGTAAAAAAAAAATGTTTTTACTAAAACCTGAGCACTGTAGCATTTCATTCATGCAGGGTATAAATTGTAGCAACTATTTGCTGTATTTGTAGTGAGTGGTTTATTACAGTTTTAAAAAAAAAAAAGATTTTTTTTTGACTGAAATATGAACACTGTAGAGCTTCGTGCAGGCAGGATATAAACTTGGCAACTATTTGCTACATTTGTCTTGCATCTGGCCACCTGGTTGGTGTGCCAGTATAAGGAGCATCCATTTTATTTATTTTTTGACTCGTCAGTGGAGGAGCTGGGAGAGGAGGGGGCGTGCATCTAACTGTTATAAGACTATTACTTATAGTGTTGTGATCAGCTTACCACAGTAGTGAAATGTTTTGCTCTTCACTTGAAGAGCTTATGGGGTGAGACACTGGCTCATAGTACTGGCCCAGGGTGCTGGCTGAATGAGCTATGCTTCTGGCCAAAGCCAGAACCAGAGGATTTGCCATGGCAACTTTTGATTATACCATTGGATATGGAGTTCTTTAGGCCACCTTCCCAGTAACCCTTCAAATAGTTTGAGGGAGAGGAAAGACCATTTAATCAGTTCATTATTTTATACTTCCATTCCTAGTATAGTAGAAAGGCTGGGCCCAAGCATTTCAAAACAAACTGCACAGATGAGTCAGAGGCCAGGACAGGTAACTAGCTATGAGATGGAGGCAGAGGCAATAGCAAAAGGAAGTTAAGGGAAGGCATGCAATGGTTCCCTCTTCACCTAAGAAGGACCCTTCTAGTACTGTGTACCATCCTCCATGCCCCCCTGTTCTTGCTAGAAAGTCTAATTTCACACTTGTAAGTGAATTACTTCACCCTGACCGTGGATCTCTGGGTAAGAGAGCTAAGTGTCTCAGGCTACAAAATAGTGTTCAAAGCCTTCCCAGCCTTTTAGGAGCCTCTTCTGCATCTAGATTAGTTCTCTTTATTGCAGCCTTTTCTGCTTTAGCTACTAAAGGATGGAGCATAGGAATGGTTCCTTTAGCAGAACAAGAAACATAGGATTTTATTTAATGCCTTTCTTAGTACTGAAGGGGAATGGCCCTTGGAGACTGCGTTCTGGAATTTGTGAGCTTGAAAAAAAAATTCTGAAAGCCAGTCTGGCATTCTTCTGTAAAGACCTTCTTGGATGCAATGCTGGACATGCAATTAGATAAGCTGTGGCACAGGAGAAAGTCTGACTGCTGGCAGGCTAGCCATGGCACAGGAGAAACCGTAGCTCATGCAGACGTTCTTTGTCCACATGGAGCAGTGAATTCTAGTGGCTGTCAGGTCATTCTTGAAGGCTTTGAGTCACATGTTAGCCACATTACTGGTGGCACCATTAGTCGATTACAGATACAGAAAATGATGTGACTCAAAAATCCTTGTGAAGAGTACTTGCAATCTTGTGATAAAACTTTAACTGCTGAGTCCCTCAATCCAGATGGAATTCAGGTGCTGGGTACAACAAGTGCTGCCCAACCTTAGGTGCCACATGTAAGCCTTTAGGGTTCCCATACTCTCACCACTGATTTTGCTTTTGGAGCTCATATGGACCCATTGAAAGCCCAGAACAGACCGAGCACAGAACTGAAGAGCAAATGCGTATGGGAATGTAACAGAAATGTTGGCATTCATCTATATTCTTATCTGTTTTCATCTCGTAATGGAAATCAGGCACCTAGAAAGTTGTGGCAGACAATATTTCTGTAATGTATTAAGTCAACAAGCAATGAAAGTGCACTGTTTTCAGAAGTGTTATTTGGCTGTGATGATCTAGGAACTGCCCCTGGGATAGAAGTTCCATGTGCAGGCATTCCTCTTATGTTAAGGCCAAAACTTCTTTGCAGAAATGTTTGGCTGTTTCATGTATTTCACAGGCTAGTGTAGAGGTGAGAAGTCCCAGACATGGACTTTCTGCCCTCCAAAGACAGTCACCTGCTCAGCAAGTTTGCTTTATGCCTCCATGTGTTGGCAGTAAGTGCACTGTGAAGTCCATGGAGCAGAGGGTTTCTTTATGCCTTTCCTGTATTTCTCCTTCCAAGCAGTACTTCTGGGTGCAAGAAAAGACAAAGCAAGGCTGGCATTCATATCCCGTTAGCACTGGTTCTCTCAGATCATACAAATGATCAAGGAGGAATCCTGTACAGCTGTCAACTCCTTGCACATTACCAACCCAGCATGGAGGAACCCTGTATCTCAGGCTGATGAGATAAAAGCTTGTAAAACAAAGTGGTCTGTATTCTATATGAGGGGAGAAAATTAAGTACCAGGGAAATCCTACTTGGCAAAATGGAAGAGTTTATCTCTAACATTCAGATCACTGTGTAAAATCATCAGCTTCATCTATATTTGAGGTCTTGTGATATTTGAGAGAACTTTGAGTGCCTGCTTTTATGAAGTTTTGCTTGTCAGATGTTGCAGCCTGCCTGTCTGCCTTTGACTTCCATCCCCACAGTCAAGCAGTTTTTGAAAGGGATCCTATGCTTAAAACCACCAAATAGGCCTGTCCCCTTCCTTGGGACTTGAATTTTGTGGTACGGAGCTAATTGTTCTTCCCTTCAATCCAGCCAATCCAAAAAGCCTTAAGTATTGGTCAAGGAAGATTTTGATGATTTTCATTAGATTACTGTTGCAGCATTCCTTACATCTGGGACTTCTACACCAGGTCCTTGTCTGGCTGGTCTTCAAGAGTTGTGGAGCCTTCCCCCAGTGCAGCATGTCTGCCATGGACTATGTATATCATACTAGTATAAAAGAGGATGTACATCCACATAGTCTTCAGAACTTTTTTGCTGCAGTACACACATGTGGATGGCTTGTTGTTCCATGTAGCGTAGTAGTCCTTCAGTGGAGCTCAGGAAGATAGGTACTCCACTGGGGATATGTTCTTGGAGTTTTGTATGGGTGATATGGTTTCCTGCAATTTGTCTTGTGTAGTACTAAAAAGGGCAAATGTGGATGTGGTATGCAGATTCCTTATAGAAACTAACATGCCATCTGTGTTTTCTTACTTGGTATAGAATGCAATGCCACCAGTTGTGATTTTTGCCTAGAATTTGCTCATCAAATCCGCAGAATAAAGCTGTGGTCTCATGTTCTGTACCAAGACCATAAATACCTCTAGGTCTTTGCATGCTCAGCCACGTCTTCAGCTGGTATGTCCTCATCCATCAAACTTCCACCTAAGAAAAAATGTGAGCAGGGCACTAGGGAAATATAATTGAATTTTCCAGTCACACAGTTGATCTGAAGCTACTGATCCTAGTTTGATGCTACAGTTCCTGCACAGTCTGTCGTCCTTTTCTCCCTGACCCTGTGGTGAGTGCCCTTCAGGCTTCATCATAGCATGGTAGTCAAGCACATCAGTGCGGATGATGGCTTGCAGTGTTGTACCTCAGACACTTGGCATCATGATAGAAAACAGAAAGCCCTCCTTATTACTTATGGTGAAGGTGGAATACACAGGGTTTTCATTTACAAGGAGACTGAAGGTTTTGGATG
This sequence comes from Protopterus annectens, assembly GCF_019279795.1. Classification (NCBI taxonomy): domain Eukaryota; kingdom Metazoa; phylum Chordata; order Ceratodontiformes; family Protopteridae; genus Protopterus; species Protopterus annectens. The sequence continues at coordinate 935,326,722 of NC_056725.1, read as the reverse complement.
ATACGCCTGACCTGCTGGACCAGGCCTGAAGCCTTGTGGGCAGGGATGAATATCAGGATGGATCTGTACTGTGCCTCCCAGATCTCATCTCCCCCAGGCTTTCATTGAGATGTAGAGGCCACCTTATACTTTGATTCTTTGAAAAGTGGGTACAATGCAGAGGATGCAGCTGTGATTCCTGTACTTTAGGCCAGTAATATACTCATCACGGACACTGGTGAGGGATGTTCACATGGAACAAAAATAGATACACACGGTATTTCTAGATGCAGCTCTCTGCACCAAGCACAATTTTTCTTAAGAGCACACAGGAACACACTCCCATCCTGGGGCTGAGTTTCCTTCTGTCTCACCAGGCCCCCAAATAAGACCACACACTGACCACAGCTGTAGGGTTGAATCCTCAGCCAAGTGTTCCAAGCCACGTCCTCCTCCACCACCTTGTCTGTGAAACCAGTGTTCTGTGTCTCTGCTCCTAGTAGTTGACAGGTACACTCTCTGAGATTTGATTTTCACACACACACACACACACACACACACACACACACACACACACACACACACACACACACACACACACACACACACACTCTCTCTCTCACACACACACACACACACACACACACACACACACACACACACACACACACACACACACCTGGGAAAGGCTGGCACTGATTTACCAGCTATGCCCCCTCTGCCCAGACTGTAAAATAGTAACTGCCACCAGAACACTCCAAAGCCAGCTAATCTAAGGCACTTGCATAGGTACCCAGTTATACTGTGTAAAATTAATACAAATGCAGATGGTAGTGTTTGACCAATGCAGCAAGGCTTTCAGGAGCAGATACAGTGTCACAAAATAAGTACAAGTACTCTCAAAGGTTAAAATATTCTCTAAAAGACCAGCCACAATGAAAAGTTTAAATATATTTAATAATAAATAATAGAAAAAACATGAAAATACTGAATATCTATTTACAGTAAACACCAGAGTTTCATTGACAGGAGATATTAAAAATAACACAGATGGATAGATTCACACACATACAGAAAAACAGTATTTAACTAATCTCACTATATTTTCCTGACTGATCTAAAGAATTACTGTTCCCTGATGACTTACTAGAGCAAGGCAAGATGAATTGAGTAAGTGATCCTTCTTTGTTAGGTTTGAAAAATAGACTGCCCTGAGACTTCTGTCTCAACTCGTATTAAAACATAATTTCAGTGCTGGTTACAGTATGACATCACATACATCTGGTCATCTGACTCTGGTTCCCACACTACCCCGTTTACTAGAAACTGAACCAGAATCTATCACATATGTGTTACCATACATACAAATAGAGCTTTGCTAAGATGTGTTACAGAATCTGGAAGCTGTAAAACGATTTCAAAACTTCCACACTTCCAGGATAGCAATTAGTTCACCACTAAGGACAATGCAGTAGGATTCCTAGACCTGATTTTTCACAGACATTTTGTGTCTGGCTGTAATCAAAACTATGAAATACAATCTTTATTGCCTAAACTTAATTTCATACAACTTTTCAAAGTTAGCTGGACAGAGATTAACCTCTTCTCTTCCAGTATCCTCTGTAACAATATATTAATTACAACAGTTGCAATGCAGTCTAGCATACAGGCATATTTCTTTTCTGTCCAGCAGGACCCACTGTTGGTATATTTTTTAACACAAGCAACTTTACAAATACATTTTCAACACAAGCACCTGTACAAATCAGTTTGATATACAAATGACATATAATTCTTTATGAAGCTACAGGTAGCAGTGCTGGCATATGTTACACATCTAGTGCCCTACTTATACTGGCAGAGCTGGCAGTACATCATATCATCACAGCAGCATATAGATCAACAACCACTGACTCGTGTTAGAAGGCATTCCTAACTATAACTTCAACCTGTTTCTGAGGATGTCAAAACACAGTTAATCATTGAAGCCTTGCATAGGGAATTAGTTTTTGGGAAAATCATTGCAGAGATGTTTAAGTACTGGGTGAGAGTGTAACAATCATGCAAGGACTGTGACAGCTTTTTCATTCCCCACTGCCTGAATGCTGTAGGAAGAACTCCTCATAACAAGCTCACTTTTACAAAAAAAAAAAACACTCCAGAAATAAAAATCTAAAAGGTAGGAAACTTCGTTTTAAAAGGAGATGATGTAGTGTGAAATGCAAGTCTGGAGGCTTCTAAGGTGCCAGAGAGTAGTTATGAATTATGACCTACTGTCTCCCCTTCTCCATACCATTACAACAAGATAGCAGGCAAACTTTCCCCTGTTTTCCCATGGTGGAAAGCTTCACTTCAGACACTTGAATGCTGAACATTATGAAAGAAAGGTACAAATTGCAGTGGTCCAGTAAAAGCCACACATAAACATTCTTCAGGTTCCCAGAAGTGAAGAAAGACTGATTCTACCCATCTTAGTGGACTTTCTGGCTATGGAAGTAATAGAAAAGTTCCCTCCTCACCTTCAGGGCAAAGGCTTTTTCACAACTCCATTCTTAATGCTAAGAAAGAAAGAAAGGAAGAAACATGGAGACTCATTCTAGACTTACCCAGACTCGGTACCTTTCTGAAAGTGCCCAGGTTTGAGATGTTAACCATTAAGGTCCTGCTCCCCTTCTGCATCTTGTTGGTTACATTGGATTTTATGGATGTCATCTTGTTCATCCCTTTGCACAAAAAACAAAAGTGGTTCCTCATATTCTTTTTAGAGGATTGCACTTTCAATTTACATAATTGCCTTTTGGGTTAGCCACTGCAGCAAGAATTTTCACCAGATGTCTGGATCCGGATATTGCTTATGACAGGATGTAGATGGGGCACATTTTCTTTTACCTCACTGATTGCTTCATTTGGGCAAGCTCATCAGATGAGATGATCATATCCCTAGCCTTCACCAGGGATTTCTTGGACCCCTTGGAATTTACTTTCAACCAGCAGAAGCCACAATTGGTCATATCCCGAAGAGTAGTCTCTCTGGGTCCCTTTTGGATACCTTGAACATTTAAGCTTTTCTTCCTTAGGACAAGGTGACCAATTACTAGTTTTACTTCCTTAGCCTGGCAGGAAGAGGAGGGCTACAGCCATAGAGTTCTTTAGAGCTGTGGGATTCTTGGCTTCCACCATACTAATGGAGCCTCATGTGAAACTCAAAAAAAGAAAGTTCTGGTGGTTTTCAGGTCATTGTGGTGCTAGCATTTTCATCCACTTAATTCTGATTCTCCCCTTTGTGGTAAAGGAACTGCAATGATGGACAAAACAGGTGAGGCTGAATTCTGGATTCCCCTTATTACAGGAAGCACCCATCAGGCCACAGATGCATCAGATGTGGCATGGGGTCTTTTTCAGTAGAACATCAAGGTTCAGGGAATATGGGCAACCTAACTGGGAAAGTTTGTACATCACTGTGAATGAGCACTGTCCTTAGCTTAGAGAGTAAGGGCCCCACACCATCTTTGGATGTATTGGGCTCTTGAAAGTCATAACTGAAACTACCACTGTCATGGTACATCAACAAGCAGGGGATACAAGTTTTTTACTAGCTCTGCAGGATAGCTATGTCACTCATTATTTATGACAGAGTACTTTGTAGAGAATATTTAAAGTGTGCTGACTCATTACAGTACCAAAACGTGTTCCCAGTTAACCTCTTTCTTCCCAGTCACGCTTCAGTATTTGCCATCTACACCTGAGGAAACATTTTTTGGAGTCTACTTGGGTATAAAAATACTTATGCAAACACTTCCAAGTAAAAATACTAAGTCTTCTAGACATTGTTGCATATTTGGGAACTATATATATATATATATATATATATATATGTGTGTGTGTGTGTGTGTGTGTGTGTGTGTGTGTCCTCCCATTGTTTCTTTCTGAATTACTTACCCAGTCTTTCTTCACAATCTTTTCTAACCTCCTCTGATTGATTCCCGTTATCCTGTAATATTTTACTTGCCCTACTAATCATTTTATTAACAGCAGCTTCTGCTCTAGATTCAGTTAAAATGCTATGAGAGCAGATATTTCGCATAGTATTCTACTATTCCTTTCTCTTTGCCTATACTCTTATCAATTCCTGATAGGGAAGCATTGTCTGGCCTGCAGTCCAAATGTCTTCTTGGCCTCTTCCTACTCAGTTAACTTTCTCTCTTATTAGTTATTTACTCCCAATACCTTGGTTACTTTGCCAGTTTTCTCCAGTAAATTCCAGCCCCCTCTTGCCTATTGTCTGTACCTCTAATTGCAGTCATTCCTATCAGCAGAATCTTCTTTCTCCATTCCCATATTGGCTTAGTTCTTAGAATACTTTATGCTACTTTATAAATATAATAATCTGTATGACTGTAGTTCTCCTTAAAGATCTGCATCCAAAATCTCTCTCTCTCTCTCCTTATTTTTTGAACCTCCTCGCTTCAGTTTTCATTCAGTTTGTTTCGGTTTGTGCTGTTGTGTGAATTCTGAATGACAAAGTTTGCTTTGACTTTGACTTTTTTCATCATCATCCCTTTTCACTTTGAATTATAGCTTTCTGCCTATGTTTTCTGTAGGTGAACCTTAACTGTGTAGAGGTACAATATTTCTTCAAATCAGGAAATCCTAAACCACCTTGTTCTTTTGGAAGGATCAAGTTAAAGCCAAACCCCTCTAGCTGTGGACATGCATGCTTCAGCCTTCTTATGGCATCATCAGCACAGCATATGTGCAACATTTGGCTACCCTTTAGAAACACAGGGTTGTCGTACCCAGCTGATATCCATAACCATTAGGGTGTCTGCAAAATATCCTAACCAATAAACTAAAACAATGAGTATCTAAGAAGGATGAAACATGCATGTCCACAGCTAGTGGGGTTTGGCTTTATTAGCCTGAATTTGTCCATAAATAAAAAGTCATGGACATTCAGAATTGACATAAAGCTGAAAAACCTGATGCCCTTAAAGGGGGTCATTTGCATATATCCCATGTTGCCATCTAATACAAGAGGTTTAAGGAATCACGCAGTGGGAAGTCTTACCTTGCTAGATTTTTCTTTAGGTTTTTACTGATTGTTTTTTCTGGGTGACCTTTTTGCTCATTGTTTTAGTTTGTAAGATACTTTGTGAAATATTCATTAAAATATGAAATCATTCATATGTTCCTAAAAATTGTATTACAGTGGATAGTGTCTCGGATATACTTATAATTGTGTATTTTTCATGCATCATAATGTGCCCTTTCACTTGTGGCATTGATTTTTTTTTGCTAGCTGTACATTTTACAGATGTTTCAAATTCAAAATATGAATGGCATCTTTAAGGTAACAGAAAATATTTGATGTGAAAAGTCATTCTAGGAGGCAAATGATGATTGGATTAAAGATGCTGAAAGTAGTTAACACAGTTAAAAAGTTGAGGAGTTCCCCAAGTATATTCCTTTAATCTTCTGACAATCTTCAGAGTTATAATCATTAACGAGCAAAATCCTACCACACTTGTTTAGGTGCGGAATAGTTTGCCAGAGTCCCCTTTGAAGGCCTACCAGTAGTCTTTCTTTTTGACTTCTCCAGACTTCTTTAATGCCCAGGTCATATTGTCCATAATTTTGTAAGACATCCTCGATTTTTTGCCTTGTCTCTCATAAAATGTTTCATTTTCTTGTGAATTACTGAGGATTACAATTAGCCAGTAATGCCTACTTATTTAAAAATGCATGTTGATGCTAAGCATGTTATATTAACTTTTTAAGCCAGTTAGAGTAATGTTTAAAATTGTTGCTAATTTTGGGCGTTTATCTTCCCCATTATTTTTGGCTTTATCCTGAATTCTTGAGCAGAGACATTGAGCGGTATAGCCCAGGTTTTTGTTTAGAAACCATTTTTATTTCATTTTGTGCCATCATGGCTCAGATGAACAGGAAAGCCCAACTTCAGCATTTCTTGAACGGTTAACTCCCCCCCCCCCCCCAATAATCTTCCATCACCCAACCACTGCTTAATCTTCAGCTTGTTTCCTTGTACATTATGCATTGAATTCCCTGATTACTTTTTTTCTGAAAAATCCTGGGCATTAGTCTTTGCTGGGTGATCCTAACTTGTCAGGAAAAATCGTCTAGTAGAACACATTGTCTAGAGTCTGGAAAGTGAGGTATCCATTGGGGAGGTGTGTATCAGATACCAGAAGTCATCATTTGTGTGGCAGACAGGCAAGGTGGCTAACTCTGAGGGCAGTATGTCAGTAGCATCAGTCTGCCTGATAAATTCATCTGTCCACCAATCACTGAATGCTGTTGCTGGCTCCATAGAGGAGTGGCCTCTTAGGCTCTCCCTCCCTTCTGTATAGGAAAGCTTGAACATTAGCTGCATCATCTATATTCCTACTGAAACTAGCATCAACACAAGACTGTTGGGCCTCCAGCAGTGCAGATGGCTGCCCTACCTTTGCACCATTGGGCCTGCTGAAAGGTATTCTTTTTTTTACACTTGACAGTCATTTTCATTGTTGGTGTCCCTTGTCAGATCCTAGAGTTACCCCTGTGACAAACATTGACCACCTTGCAGTCACATCATCTTACTGTTATCTCACATTAATGTGAATCCATTTGGATTCTTTGTTCTTGGTGCTACTTGAAAGATTATCAGTCTTTTCAAAGATAGGGTTTGCATTTAAGTCACTGAAACCCCTCTGACAAATGTCTTTAACAGATCCTCACTGCTTGTTTTGTTCTACCAAGACTGGGCATCATATCTAACTCACCACTAGCTGGTGATTGCTAAATAGTTCCCCTCCTTTCTTCACCCAAATATCCGGAACATAAAGCATCACACTTGATGAAATGATCACACAGTTAATCACTGTTGTTTGATGTTGTGGTACCAATAAAATAGACTTATGACCCTCTTTCAGTTCATGTGTTATTTGTTTGATGTAGACAGTTCATTACATGCACTGCAGTTCATTAAACTAACCACTTAAGATCCTATCCAAGAAGCTGTTCCTCACAGCCTCACCCCTTCTGATATTGCCGCCATTCTCCATGGTGAAATCTGCAAGTAACTCTACACAGATGTTTTCCTGTATCTGCTTGAGTACCTCATGCTGCCAGAAATTCTGGATACTCTGTGCAGCTGTTTGGTGCATAAGCATTAATACACCAGATTTTTTTGTCCCTCTGCTTCTCAGCCATATTGATGCAACCCTTGTTCACATGGAAAAGGTGTGAATCAGTGCTGTCAGCTTCGGACTTGTGTATCCTCTCACAGGCACAGGGCTTCTCACGGTGAACATCTGCAGAGTTGGTGAAAAAGCACATCTGATGAAGACGTCTGATTCTGGAGCCCACATACTGTATAAAGAATAAGTGTGACTGTATCTGCTGGGTAGTTTTGCACCTCTTTAACATAGTCATATTCCTTTCCTGCCATTTGGGTAACATTCCACATTCCTCGAGCCAGTTTCTGTTTCCTGGAGTCTGGGTTTCTCCCTTTTATGCTTGCACCAAGCTCGCACTTTCCTGGTCTCAACGCACATGCAATTTATTTCTATAGCAAACATACTCCATGCTTGCTGTGTAATCCTTCCTTTTTAAGAGCAACTCAGCTGCAATTATGGAAATATTGAATGATTGTTAAATGATGCAAAGCACTTGTTCAACCAAGTTTAATTATGTCTAAAGCTCTATGTGGAGGTGACTTTAGCAATGTACTTGGACTTGTCATCGGTTTTGGCTGTAGGCAGTAGGTGTTATGGCTTATCATAACTGTACCTCCTGCTGGATTTATTAGTTCTGCCCTTATCTGTTGTCTCATACAGTCAGTAGTGGTGATGGTGCTGTACTCATTTCAGAATTGCCTTTTAAAGGAAAAGTGCTGTTTCTGCAGACACATGATGCCAAATTCACCTCATCACTGCAGTTTGTCTGAGCTTAAAATAGTTTATTGAACAGTGTATGAGTGTTTGTATTTCATGAGTAGTAATAGTCAGTGACTGCATATTTTTTCTTTTTCCTGCTGTAGGCCCAGTGCATGAAACAGTGTATGATTTTTGGAGAATGACCTGGCAGGAGCAGTCTGTCTGTATTGTGATGGTTACAAACCTAGTTGAGGTTGGTCGGGTAAGTATGACTTCATTGTTTAACTAAATGTTAACCTATACCTACTGAAAAGAGAACATATAGTCAAAGTCAGTGTTATCTGACTGCATCTCACTAGCAGGTGCTTTCTTGCATTACTTAAGCTGCCAGCATTGCACTGTTTGCACATATCTTTCTTTGCCCGACATTCATTTTACTCTTATCGCGCTAGTATAATTTTTTAGCCAAGTTTTTTAAAATGAGCAATACAGTGGATATAAAAAGTGTACACACCCTTGTTAAATGCCAGGTTTTTGTGATATAAAAAATGAAACCACAATAAATAATTTCAAGACTTTTCCCACCTTTAATGTGACCTATAACGTGTACAATTCAATTAAAAAACAAATAAATCTGTTGGGGAAAAATATAAAAAAATAAAAAACGTGCAATAAGCTGGTTGCATAATTGTGCACACCTTTAAACTAATACTTTGTTGAAGCACCTTTTGACTTAATTATAGCATTCAGTCTTCTTGGGTAGGAGTCTATCAGCATGGCACATCTTGATTTGGCAATATTTGCCCACTCTTCCTTGCAAAAGTGTTCCAAATCTGTCAGATTGTGAGGGCATCTCTTGTGCACAGCCTTCTTCAGGTCACTCCACAGATTTTCTATTGGATTTAGGTCTGGACTCTGGCTGGGCCATTCCAGAACTGTAATTTTCATCTGGTGAAGCCATTCTTTTGTTTATTTGGATGTATGCTTGGGGTCATTGTTGTGCTGAAAGGTGAAATTCCTCTTCATCTTAAATTTTCTAGCAGACACCTGAAGGTTTTGGGACAAAAGTGACTGGTATTTGGAACTGTTCATAATTCCCTCCACCTTGACTAAAGCCCCAGTCCCAGCTGAAGAAAAGCAACCCCAAAGCATGATACTACCACCACCATGCTTCGCCGTGGGGATGGTGTTCTTTTGATGATGTGAAGTGTTGTTTTTGTGCCAAATGTACCTTTTTAAATTGTGGCCAAAAAGTTTAACCTTGGTCTCATCAGATCATAACACATTTTCCCACATGCTTTTGGGAGACCTGATGTATTGGTTTGCAAAATTTAGCTAGGCCTGGATGTTTTTCTGTGTAAGAAAAGGCTTCCATCTTGCAACCCTACCCCATAGTCCAGACATATGGAGAATACGGGAGATTGTTGTCACATGTAGTACACAATCAGTACTTGCTTGAAATTCCTGCAGCTCCTTCAGTGTTGCTGTAGGTCTCTTGGCAGCCTCCCTGACTAGTTTTTATCTTGTCTTTTCATCAATTTTGGAGGGACGTCCAGTTCTTTGCAACGTCACTGTTGTCCCATATTTTCTCCACTTTTTGGCGACTGTCTTCACTGTGTTCCATGGTATAACCAATGCTGGGAAATTTTTTTGTACTCTTCTCCTGACTGATACCTTTTAACAATGAAATCCCTTTAATGCTTTGTAAGCTCTGTGCGAACCATGGCTTTTGATGTAGCAGGCATCTGAGTAAATGTCAGGAAAATCCTGCTATGACAGCTGAGCTTTATTTGGGATTAATCAGTCTCTTTAATTGATGCCAGGTGTGCACCCAAGAAGACTGAATGCTGTAATTAAATCAAAAGGTGCTTCAACAAAGTATTAGTGTAAGGGCGTGCACACTTACGCAACCAGCTTATTGTACGTTTTTAGTTTTTTTCCCCTAACAGATTTGTTTGTTTTTCAATTGAATTATCACATTAAAGGTGGGAAAAGTCTTGAAATGATTTATTGTGGTCTCATTTTTTTTTATATCACAAAAACTGGCATTTTAACAGGGGTGTACACTTTCTATATCCACTGTATTTTTATTTAAAGTACATGCTACAGGAACAAGGAAAAATAAACTCCCATTGCCTACTCTTTCATCGGTCATCTACAAGCTGTCACTTGGCCTTTTTAATATTTAAATACAAAACTGCCAGAGGGGTGCAAATGTACTTCTTTGGTCTTTTTTTGTTTTTAGGAGTCTTCTCCTCTAAATTTATTAAAAATAGACAGATGAAATAATTTCTGTTTCCTGGTTATCAGTGGTGTAAAGACTGGACAAGTCCTCTCCTGCTCTCCTGGGTTCTTTCCTTTTGCTGTCCTACAGACCATGATGCACACCTCTCAAACTGACCAGCTTTTAGTAGAATGTTCAGATTTTTGCTGCATACTTTTGGCTTGTTCGTCATAAAGTGTGTGGTTTTCTGGCAGATTATTCTGGTTTGAAGTCATTAAATAATGACATGCATTTGACTTTCAGAGTTCGTACCCTTTAGCAAATGTATGCTAATGCAAATACGGTATTCTAGCAACTTTGCAAGTTTATAATTGCAGTATTTAAATTCTGTCCTTGATTTTGGGACTTTGTCCTCCCTTTTTTGCTGTGTTCAGATTTCTTGCACTTGCAGGTTGAGAGGTGTGCTTCGGTATGTGCTTTCTGCGTACTCTCCGGTCAGCATTAATTAAAGATTTTGTTATGCAGCTACTCCCTTTGCCCTTATTTTCTCTTTTTGCTTTTACCAGTGGGTTAAAAGGTTTTTCTTTCCACACAGATGCTCCACCTGTGCAAAACTTATACAGGGGAGGTAATAATAGTAGACTATCAGTTTATCTGCTTCATCTTCCTTGTACCTCCTTCCCTCCATCCTTTCTTGGACTGCTCTAACTATGTTAAAATGTATTTGTATACAGCCCTTGTAACAGTTACATTTGCAAACAGTTTTGATTAAAACGTACCTGATGTTAAAGATGTCTAAAGAATGGAACTGTTGCTTTTTAATGAAACTGACTGCAAATTATAGAACAGTAAAATGGTGTCCATGATGTCTGTTTAATGGAGCGTTTCTCCCAAGGCCTCTGCTGAGAACGGACACTGTTCAGACAGACTTTTTTGGTAAACAAATAACAATAAGTAATAATTTAAATGAACTGACAAGGGAAAAACTAAATGAGGACATTTTAGTAGCAGTTATTTAACCTAAAATAAAAATAACCAGTAAATAGATGGTATTTGAAGTAAGATGAGCAGTGCTTTTGTGAGCAGAAAGGTGAAACAGAGTCTGCTTTTTACAATTTAGGAGATAGAAAATGTGCCAAAATAGTGTGGAAAGCCAGACCCATAGTACATTAATAGTGACAACTGTTGAAGGAGCTGGATTCTTTGCTTTTAGAGCCCCCTGCACTCCATGTGCGCACACACACACGCAGTCACACTACTTTTTGTAATCAACTCCAGAATGTGTGGTACTTGTGCTGCCTGTTTTCAGATGCCACCAATGAGAGCAGAATTGTCAGACAGCAAGATATCGCTACATACATACATAAATTTTAAGGACTGAGCAATGATTCCTGAAATAGAGAAATGATAAAAGACACCTGAATTCTCTCTTTTTAGTTCCTGATATTCTATTTAAATGCTGATGAAGCCGACCTTTGATCTTTGGAAAAGACAATGGTGACTTTTATGAGTATGCTATTCCTCTTTGGAGTTGCATCAAAATTCTTATGTTCTGCGTGAACAGCTTTTTTATGAAATGATTATGTCAGAGGTGCCCAATGACCTACACTGGATGCAGATTGATGAGAGAGGTTTTAGAATGTGTTGTTAATTTGCAGTTATTGGATTCATACTGATTTTCATCCTCCTCATTTCTTCATTGGCTCCACTGGGAGCATCATCTTGGCTGCCTGCTACAAACTTCATTTCTGCCATTGTCAGAAATGTATGCATATGAAAGAGCTTAGCCCTTTAAAAATATACATATATGTTTTTTCAAAACCAGTTTGGTGATGAGTCATTTGGTGCTGCAGCTTAACTTGCAAGTTACATTTCTTCAGAGTTTTTATTCTTTTCCATTTGAAATGTGTTGAGAAATTGGAATTCCTCGAAGAGAAAGCTTTACATTTGTCACTTGGGTTTACAGATGGCATATGATGTATGTTGAGATACTAGAGTATTGATTAGCTGAAGCCTAAAATACCAATAGATTCTATTACATATGCTGCCTGGTATGTCTGTAGTATTTCATATGCATGTACATGTATTTCTATGCATCCATCTCTCTCAACTTCCTGATTTAAAAGCCCGCATTTGCACTTGTTTCCCCCCTTCCTGTAACTAGTCTAGTCCAGATACAGATTTGCTGTATCCAGGACTGTTTGTAAGCTCCTTACGCCCCTAAGCCTTTCTGTGTTGGAGGGAAGCCTTTTAGCTTATCAGTGGGAATGGTAAGTACTAGGTAACCCATCTACCACATAAGGAGTGGTTCTGGCTCAGAAACTGTAGATCTAAAGTAGTTAACTTCATTTGATCAGCAGCCTGTGGGTTACGGATCTGATACGGATCCGAGCCGGCAGCATACCAAGCTAAAGATCTGAGCTCCAAGCTCCACCCCCTTACCCATACTACCCTGCAACCTCCTTCCAATCCTCAGATCTCGTTTGCCGTGGCTTTGCCAAGCACGGGATTCCTCAAGCTCCAGGCGAGTTTAGTATTTTCCAGATTTATATATAAAACTTTGGGTATTTAGTTTGTGTGTGTGTAGTATTTTTCTATTTTGATAGATATTCATTTTTCTTCTTACTTTACTCTATATCCCTCTTATCCTTCATATCTCTACCACCTAGTAGGCCCCTCTTTTCCTTCAGGTGTGCGTGTGAGTGTGGGTATGGCTGATAGCCAAAAGCTTACTTTTTCTAAGTGCACTGAGTGTGGCCATAAGCTGTCGCCAGCAGATGGTCACACTCAGTGCGTTCTTTGCTTGAGGGTGGCCCATCTTTCCTCAGGCTGCCAAATTTATGCAGCCTTTAATCCCCGGGCCTTGAGAGACAGGAAAAATAAGCTGATTCTGGCGGGCCTCCTACCCACGGAAATTGGCTTCTTCTTCCTCCTCTCCTTCTTTAGTGACAACCGTGGCTGCGGTTGCCCAAGCATCTGGCCCTCCTCCCCTGGCTGGGACTCACCCTCCCACCTCATCTCAGGGAGACTGAGAGGCAAAAAAAAGATAGGAAAGAGAGAAGGGGGAGAGAGAGAAAGAGAGAGAAAGGGACAGAGAGAGAAGCCACAAACGGCGGGCCGAATTGGACCCCTCGGCCCCTCCCGCCAAGGTTTTCCCTTGCCCATCGAGGACATCCAAGCCTTCATCCCCACGGCTCCATTACCCACGCTTCTCTCCGGAGCTGGAAGAGGAGGCCCGACCATCTTCGAGGTCATCGCGTTGGCCCTCCCAACCGGCTTCGGCGGCCTTGTCCAGATCCACTAGAAGCCTCTCGGAGGCAAATATGGACCGGATGATGCTTCGCTTTTTACCGATTCAGCTGCAGATGGGAGTGTTGCTGCCTCACCCCCCCCCCCCCACTCTGGGAGGGAGTTCAGCTCCACTGTTTGCCCCGATAGCTCCTTCTCCGATCCACTACCGGGTTTCGGAGTCTTTGGATCTGAGGAACCTCAGAGTCAGGGAGTCGGCACCGATGGTTATTGCTACCTTGACGCCGGCCATGCCCTCGAGCCTATCGGATCCCTTTTTGGATCCAAGGTCTCGAAGCCGAGAGCCGGGCATCGGATCCGAGGGGGCAAGTGTGTCTTCAGCTCCGTTGCGGTTGGAGCACACCATCCACTCAGATCCAAGCACTTCGGCTCCGACACCGATCCCTTTGTCAGATCTGAGGATGCTGGCCACCTGTCTTAGAGAGGCCGGTTCCCCTTCGGCCTTCAACGTTGTGGAGTGGGTTCTCTCTAGAGGATTGCGACCCCTCGCTCTGTCCTCAGGATCTGCCCCGCTCCCTCCTCGCTTGGTTTGTCCTCCATCATCCAGTCCCAGGGAGAGCCTGTGTCGTTGACTCCCCAGCCAGTTCCCCTGGAGGAACACAAATCCGTTGATGAGCCCCCCTCGGACAGTCCCCCCCGAGGAGATTCCTCACAAACACCTGTGCAAAAGGAGGCACTTGGAATCCTCTGAGTCCCTCACCGAGGATACCGATTTGGAGGAAGGGGAAGGTTCTCCCAAGTTTACCCCCCGATGACGTCTCCTTAGGAGACATTATGGAAATGCTCTGCCAAAGGGGTGGGGGGGTCCACCAAAAAGCCTTCCTCGGACGAGTCTGTATTCCTGGAGGAGTTCAACACAGGCCCATCTCCCTCTTGGGTGTCCCCCCTGGTTGATCTGATTACCACCAGGGTGTGAAAGGAACCGGACACTGTAGAGCCTATCCCCAGGAGGCCCAACAAGATTTTGAGCCCCCCTGCCGACAAAGCTTCGTGGAGCAAGGGTTCCCCTGTAGATGCCATGGTAGTGGTGGCAGCCACCAAAAAGGAACTAGCTCAGGACAGTTCTTCAGTCCATCCCCCTGACAAGGAGTCCCGGGAAATGGACCGTATTGGAAAGCAGATGTTTGCTTCAGCTACCTTCTCTATTAGGGCGCTGAATTACTTGGCCCATGTAATCAGACTGCAGCGAGACCTGGTTAAAGAGTACGCTGAGTCTCCCCCAGAGTCCATGTTGGTCGAGGATAAACGGACTTTCTCGGCGTGTTTGGCCACTCTTAAATCAGTGTCAAATACTTCTATGCGGCTACTCTCCCACTCCATGGAAGGAGCCTCTAGAGCTAGCGGGTCCGGTATCGCCTTAAGGCGTGTCATGCCTGGCTTCGGCTTTGCGAATTCTTGGAACCTTTCAAGGCATCTTTCGCGAATACACCCTTTGACAGGTCTACCCTGTTCGGGAAGACCGTCTGCGAGATGCTGGTCCAGAGTGAGAAAGACGGGAAAAATGACGTCAGCCGTCGGAATCCGCTTCTCTACCCCTCAAAGGTCCTTCTCCAGGAACCAGCGAGGGCAGAAGAAGATGTGGTTCCGGAAATCACAGCAGGCCCAGAACGCTTAGGACTCCTTCTCCCCCAGAGGCAGAGGGGTCCAAAGAACTTTGGGTCATGGGAACCCTTTTCCGACTGACCCATGCAGCAGCCCTGAGGGGTTGCCTGACTGTTCCTCTCTGGAGGCAGTCAGGGGATGTTTTTCGAGGCACCTGGCTCAATGGGAGTCCATCATGACAGATTGCTGGGTGCTTCAGGTAATATCCAGAGGCTATTCAGTCCCCTTCATAAACAAGCCTCCCTTACTCAAGGTGCCTCCCAGATGTTCCACCCACTCAAAGGGAGGCTGCGGCTTTGGAAATAGAAAAGCTGTTAGAAAAAAGAGCCATCCAGCATGTGTCCCCAGACCAGTCCAGATCAGGCATCTACTCCAGGTTCTTTCTGGTGCCAAAATAGACAGGGGACTTAAGACCGATTCTCGACCTGTCAACAATTAATCTTTTCGTTGCCAAGGAGAAATTCCAGATGGTCATGCTCCAATCCATCCTGCCCCTCTTGCAGGAGGAGGACTGGATGTGCTCCATAGACCTCAATGATGCGTACTACCATATTCTCATGGACAGATGGTGCAGGAGGTTTCTCCGCTTTCGGCTAGGGGCCAGTCATTACCAGGTCAGGGTCCTACCCTTCGGTCTCACCACAGCCCCCAGGGTGTTCACCAAGGTCATGGCGGTTGTAGCGGCCCACCTGAAGCTCCAGGGCATACAGGTCTTCCCGTACCTAGATGACTGGCTCCTCACCCCCACCAGGCATCTACTCTCTCTAGCTAGGAACTTCTTCCTCCATTTATCATCCTAGTTGGGGATCACTGTAAATGTCAAGAAGTCGTTCCTCCAACCTGTTCAGGTTATAGACTTTATAGGGGCCAGGATAGATTCCCTTCAGGTCAAGGCTTTCCTAATGCCAGACAGACTTCACAGCATGACTCTACATGTACTAGCTCTTCTTTATTCTCCTGCTCCCCCAGCAGAGTTAGTGCTGAGAGCTTTGGGGTCCATGGAGGCAGCGATCAATTTGATTCCTTACGCTCGTCTGCACATGAGGGTTTTACAGTGGACTTTGCAATGCAGTTTCCAGTGGTCCATTCATAATCATCCTCTAAACTTGCGGATTTCCCTCAGCAGGGTTTGCAGGAACTCCCTCATGTGGTGGCTCCAATCCCGAGCCCTTCGGGAAGGACAACCTTTTATTATGCCCCTACCCCAGGCCGCAGTGACCACGGACGCATCCCGCATAGGGTGGAGGGCATTGTGCGGGCAGGACTATCCAAGGCACGTGGACACAAGACAGAGACCGTTCTGCATATAAATGTACTGGAGGTGAAGGTGGTCCTTTTAGAGTTGCAGGCTCTTCATGCCTTCCTTCCTCCGGGGACTATTGCAATCCAGTCAGACAGTATGTCAGTGGTCTGGTATATCAACAAACAGGGGGGAACCAGGTCTTACCCTCTTTGCTGAGAAGCCATGAGAGTTTGGGAATGGGCGATCTCCACCAACTGCTTCCTGTTAGCGATGCACATTCTGGGTTGGTCCAACATTCTGGCGGACAAATTGAGCAGAACTATTCTCTCCCCTTACGAGTGGTCTCTGAATACTTCCGTAGCGGAACAGATCTTCCTCAAGTGGGGTCAGCCTTGCTGCAATCTCTTCGCATCGCCTTTTAACGCGAAGTGCAGCGAGTTTTTCACTCTAATTCCTTATTTAGGAGAAGCCCCCAGAGACACTTTAGTCCATGCTTGGCTGCCCGGTCTTCTTTATGTGTATCCTCATAGCCCCATTCTGGCCTCATCAAGGCTGGTTCCCCTGCCTACGATATCATCTCATAGCTCCTCTCTGGATCTTGGATACCATTCCTGATCTGATCTCTCACCCCTCGGGAATGACCCCTCCAAGTCTGGACAAGCTCAAGCTCTCAGCTTGGCCGATCCAGTTCCCTTAATTGCCAGGACTCCCGGTATCTCTTCCCTAGTCAAGTCCATTCTGGTAGCGGCACATAAACCTTCTACCAGGAAGATTTACAATAGTAAGTGGAAACGTTTTTCCATTTGGGCTTCACATAAGAACTTGGATCCTTTTACTGCTCCTATTCCAGCGGTTCTAGAATTCTTGTCTCATATTTTTCAGCAGGGGACCAGTTCATCTACTGTAAAGGTTCAGCTGGCTGCTATTTCCCATTTCCATATTGGGGACAACTTTGGTTCTCTTGCTGCTACCAGAATTTGTAAGGCCTTTCTAAAAGGTTCCTTTCTTTTGAGATCTCCTATTAGAAATTCATCCTCACCATGGGACCTGTCCTTAGTTCTTCAGGTGTTAGTTACGCCTCCATTTGAACCTGCAGCTTCCATTGATCTGAAGTTCGTGTCATGGAAGACGGCCTTTTTGGTAGCCATTACCTCAGCCAGGAGAGTGTCGGAGCTTCAGGCTCTTTCTATCAAACCTCCATACCTTGTATTTCACAAGGACAGGTTATCTCTCAGGACTAATCCCTCTTTTCTTCCCAAAGTTGCTTCTGAGACTAACATTAATCATTCCATTAATTTGCCGTTTTTTTCCCCAGTTACCAGAACAAGGGAGAGTATAAACTTAATTTACTGGTTGTTCACAGACAGTTACATTTTTATTTACACAGGATGGCTGTCTTTCATAAATCTGACCAACTTTTTGTCTCCTTTGCAAAACCCTTTCTAGGGAAACGATTTCTAAAGTGACTTTCGCCAGATGGATTTCGAGTTGTATTCTCTTAGCATATAGAGAATCTGGCTTGCCAGAACCAGTGGGAGTTCATGCTCATTCTAAGCATTATATGGTAACGTCTGCTGCATTCCGGTCTAGAGTTTCCCTGGATGACATTTGTTCATCGGCTACCTGGGCGTCCCCTCACACCTTTATTTCTCATTATAAGCTAGATTTGGTGTCTGGAGGAAGGGCTGCTTTTGGCTCTGCAATGCTCCGGAATATTCTTCCTTGAGGACCTCCCAAGATTTCGGGTAGCTGGGGACTCTGTCCCACAGGTTGCTGATCAAATGAAGTTCACTACTTCAGATAAAGAAGTTATGTGCTCACCATAATGTTCCATCCGAGTAGGTAACTTTATTTGTCAGCAATCGTCCCTCCCTCCTTCCCCCTAACCTGAATAGTTATTTAGCTGAACTCGAGGTTTGGATGCTCGAGTTTTGTTTGTCTCTGAGTCAGGTTTTCTCAGGTTGTTAGTTTGTTTTGTTGTTTGTGCAGGTGGAAAATGCGATCTGAGGATTGGAAGGAGGTTGCAGGGTAGTATGGGTGAGGGGGTAGAGCTTGGAGCCCGGATCTTTAGCTTGGTATGCTGCCGGCTCGGATCCGTATCGGATCTGTAACCCACAGGTTGCTGACAAATGAAGTTACCTACTCAGATAGAATGTTACGGTGAGTGCATAACTTCTTTTTATTGGCCATTTGGGCAGTTTTTCCATCTCTCTCAACTTGCTGATTTAAAAGCCCACATTTGCACTTGTTTCCCCCCTTTCCTGTAACTAGTCTAGTCCAGATACAGATTTGCTGTATCCACCTCTGTTTGTAAACCCCTGAGCCCCCCAAGCCTTTCTGTGTTGGAGGAAAGCCTGCTAGCTTATCATTGGGAGTGGTAAGCACTAGGTAACCTATCTACTACATAAGGAGTGGTTTCTGGCACAGAAATTGTAGTTACTGGCTGTTTGGGCAATTTTTCCATCTCCTTTCTGAATTAAAAGCCTGCATTTTCTTATTTGTGCTCAACACTTGTTCAGAACTTGTAATCACTAAATAAGCTACAAATTACTACAGCACTCAACCTTCCTCATTACCTAGAGGAAAACAGATGTCCTTCAAGGATGCATCTGCAGTCCTAACAAATGGGTTGTCCTGCCTCAGGCAGCCCTTCGGTCGGCCGGATTCCAAAGTCTGGGTCTGGCCTCGGCTGATGTCGCACTTCACCCGACGTCATAGCTGCTGTCAATTGGGTATAAAGGCATCAGCCGACACCATTTTCCTCAGTCTTTCTTGCCGCGCGGTGCCTGAAGCAGAAGCTGTTTGCAAGTGCCGGTCGGTCAGAACCAGAGATTACTACTACCGAAGACTTCTAAAAAGCTAAGTACCCCGTTGGGGACTCTTTCTTGCCTCAGCCGATGTCAGAAAAAGTAAATAACTGTTTAACTTGTGGGAAACAAATACCTCATAAGGATTTCCACTCTTACTGCCTTCCTTGCTTTGGCCCAGACCACGACGTAGCAGCTTGTCTAGCCTGTGCTTCCTTCAACCGACGGACACTTAGACGTCGGTCGGAGTTTGCAGAGGAGTTTTTTGGCCCCGGTTTTGCTTACAACATGCTGTCGGAGACTCCGACTTCACAATTAGCTAAAAAGCGTAAGGAAAAGGACCGACACTCGCGGTCCGCGGTTTCGGCCGAAACCACGATTAAGCCAACCGCGAGTGTCTCGGTTTCGGCTGAAACCGAGTCCTCGGTTCTTCCTTCGGCCGAAAGCATACCTCCTACAACCGAGGCCTCACCCAGCATGGCTGAATCTGCTACTGAAATTCCACCTGCTGTTGCAGGTTCTCAGGATTTTTCAGATACTATCCCCTTAGACATTTCTACTCCTGCACGTGGAGCTGCTAGGCCCCCTGCATCCATGTCTATCAAGGCTTTTTCTAGGGCTAAAGCAGCTAAATCTTCTAAGGCCTTGCCTGCTAAAACCCCTCACACAGGCCTAGCTCTAGTTCCCAAATGCTCAGCCTGGCAGAGGATCTCATTTCTTTGATCAGGGGATCCCAACCTCACCCTGACAGGGCCTCTCATCCCCCTCCAGAGAAGAGGCCTAGAGCAGAGCCCCCTGAGCCAGTTTCAACAGATTACTCCTCGGATGATTCAGAAAACTCAAACCCTCCAGAAGGCCCTTATTCTCCATATGAGGACTCTGATGCAGAAGACTCCATTCCTTCTGCCTCTCCTCCTGAGGAATTTTCTGTTGGGGAAACCTTGCATGCTATGAGAGAGCAATTTCAATGGCAGGGCCAGGATTTTTCAGATTCTCGGAAAAGGCTAAGGACCTTTTTACATTTACCACAGCATAGGCCTTTAGCCATTCCTCCAGTACTAACAGTTGTGGATGATGCATTTAATGATGCTTGTACTGCCCCTGACTCTCTTCCCCCGACCCCTGCTAAGCCCGACAGATACTACAGGGTCCCGGACACACATTATCACTTGTATAAGGCTCCTATTGCAGATCCTGAAACTATTTCACAGGGCCCCAAAGCTGTAGCAGCTGCCTCTGCCAAAAAACCCCTCCCCTCTGAAAGAGAATCTAGAGCATTAGAGAGATGGGGTAAAAAAGTTTATACTTCTGCTACTCTTTCGGCTAGGGCCTTAAACTGTCAATTCCACATGATTCAGTATCAGGAATTTTTGTTAGAGCAGCTAAATAAAAAACTGTCCTCTCCTGAACCTTCAGACCGTAAGTCCCTTCAGGATTTGGTACATAACACTCAGCAGGTCAGTAATCATTCCTTAAAATGTGGCTATGATGCACTGGAGGCTTCCTTTAGATCAGCTATGACTGGTACAGTGATCAGAAGGCATGCATGGTTAAAAGAGCAATCCTTACCAGACCATGTAAAGTCAAAGCTCCTAGATGCTCCCATGGAGAAACACAGTTTGTTTGGCACCCCTGCACAGCAAGTGTTAAAGAAGGTGGAAGAAAAAGCAAAATCTGTCCAAACAGTCAAGGATTTCTTACAGGTCCAGCCTCCGAGGTTTAGTAGAAATTGGCCTTCGAAGAATTGGTCCTTTCCAGACACCTCCAGAGCACAGAGAGGCAGAAATAGGCCCAAGAGGCAGAGGTCAATCCAGAGGTGCCTACAGGGGCGCCAGTGGCAGCCTAACAACCAGAGAAGTACTGCCACAGATCCAGCTACTACCACTTCCACAGGACAGTCACAGTGACTTGGCTCTGATACCGCCTACCAGGGAACAACTGGAAGCACCCTTAGGTGGAAAGCTAGCCTTATTTTCAGTAAACTGGCATTACATTACAGGAGACAAATGGATTTTACAGACAATAGACAAAGGCTACAGGTTTCACTTCCATACTCTACCAAGAAAGAGAGGAATGCCAAACCTACCACCAAACCAAAAAACAAACGCTCTAGGACAAATCAACCACTTACTAAGGATGAGAGCTATAGAAAAGGTACCGCTATGGAACAAGGACAAGGATTTTACTCCAGACTTTTCCTGGTACCAAGAAAAGAAAACCAATGGAGACCTATTCTCGACCTGTCCGCTCTGAACACATATCTCATTGTTCCAAAATTCAAAATGCTGACCCTACAGCAACTTCTTCCCATGCTGGGCAAGGAGTCTTGGCTGGTGACTCTAGATCTCAAGGAGGCATACCTGCACGTCCCTATACGACCAGATTGCAGAAGATACCTCAGATTTCTTGCAGGATCAGAGCATTATCAATTCTCAGCATTGCCCTTTGGCTTATCTACTGCCCAGAGTATTCACGAAATGCCTGGCATCAGTAATTGCTCATTGCAGGCTTCAGGGAATTCAGATTTATCCATACCTGGACGACTGCCTGATACAAGCGGACAACAAGATCAAATTAAGAAAAGATTTGGAAAAGGTTATTCACCTATTGCAAGCCCTGGGATACACAGTCAACATAAAAAAGTCAAGGCTGGTACCATCCCAAAGGATAACATTCTTGGGTGCAGAACTGGACACATCAAATCAAATGGCATTTCTCACAGCAGAAAAGCAAAAGCAACTACCACTCTATTTCATGGCATTAACAACGCAGAACCAGCTTACAGCAAGGAAAGTCCTGCAAGCCCTGGGTTACATGGCATCCTGCATAATATTGATTCCACATGCCAGACTACATATGAGGAAGTTGCAATGGTACCTAAGGAATTTATGGTCTCAGCACAAGCACAGCCTAGAAACCCAAATTCCAATAATTCCATGCCTGAAACAAGAATTCCTGTGGTGGGCTCAGGCCTGTCAGTTGAACAGAGGACTACCTTTCCACAGCCCTCAACCAAGCCAGACTATCACCACGGACGCCTCCGACCTCGGTTGGGGGGCACACATGGTGGACAAGTGTATACAAGGCCTATGGACACAAGACCAGCTGAACCTACACATAAATCAAAAAGAGATGCTGGCAGTGAAACAGGCAATTCAGACATTCAGACCGTTTCTTCAACAAGGTCATTTGCTGATAAGGACGGACAACACCACAGTCATGTGGTATATCAGCAAACAGGGAGGCACACATTCATATCTATGCCGGATGGCAATGGACCTGTGGAATGTGGCCCTGAACCTCAACATTCAGCTCCAAGCCATATTTGTGCCAGGAAAAGAAAATATATTAGCAGACACCTTAAGCAGAACTACCACGGATGCCCACGAATGGATGCTGCATCCAGACATCTTCAAATCCATTACAAAGAAATGGGGGCTACCAGAAATAGACCTGTTCACATCCCCACACAACCACCAATTGAGGAAATTCTGCACAAGGACATACCACCCACTTGCTTGGAAGGTGGACTCCCTATCCTTCAGTTGGGAAAACCTGACAGCATATGCATTCCCACCTCTTCCTTTGATGCACAAAGTGCTACTGAAGATCAAAGAAGATCACCCAAGGATCATCCTGATAGCTCCAGACTGGCCGAGGCAGCATTGGTACCCGCTACTGAGGAGTATGTCTCGGGCACACGCATGGCCTCTACCTCTAGTTCCTTTACTGCTAACACAGAACAACTTCAAGATCCTGCATCCAAACTTGAAAACACTGCAGCTAGCTGCTTGGAATATTACATAAAACAAAAGAACCCAGATTTATCTCAGAGGGTTAAAGACATTATCCTGGAGGCTCGCAGACCCACCACAAGGAAAACTTATTCAGCCAAATGGAAAAGATACCTCATTTGGAGTGCAGCAAAAGGAGAAAATGTATCATTAGCAAACATAGCTAACATCCTGGAATATTTAGCAGAACTTTTCCACAATGGCCTGTCTTACTCCTCCATTAAGATTCATGCATCAGCAATTTCAGCAGAATACAACATGGATCCTCCAGTCTTCTCTCATCCTCTACTCAGGCAATTTCTGAGAGGAATTAAAAATGTAAAGCCTCCAAGAAAGCCACCTTTGCCTACATGGGACCTGAACTTTGTGCTAGAAAAGTTAACATTTCCCCCTTTTGAACCAACAGCAACAGCAGAATTACAGTTCTTATCTTGGAAAACTGCTTTCCTGCTTGCAATCACTTCAGCAAGAAGGGTTTCTGAATTACAGGCATTAATGGCAGTACAGCCCTTCCTTATCTTCCATCAGGATAGAGTGTCCTTGAGAACTAACCCTACTTTTATGCCAAAGGTGGTCTCCAGGGTATCACTGAACCAAGCAATCCACCTACCAACATTCTTCCCCAACCCACAGAACAGGGGGGAAAGACTACTACATACCTTGGATGTGCACAGGCAATTGCGCTACTACCTGGACAGAACCAAGAACAATAGAAAAACTGACCAGCTTCTGGTAGCATATGCAACAGGAATGGAAGGAAAAGCAATTTCAAAACAGACAATCTCAAAATGGATAGGAAATTGCATTAGATTTTGTTACTCTTTTCATGGAAAGCCAACTCCAGAAAACATCAGACCTCACTCCACAAGGGCTACAGTCACTACTACAGCTTTCTTACGAGGAGTGGCTACCAAAGACATTTTAGAGGCTGCTACTTGGAGCTCCGTGCATACATTTGCCAAGCATTATAACCTACCTTTATACTCCAGATCCCGAGCAGGTTTTGCCACTGCTGTTTTGCAAGGGATCTTAACTACACCATAATCTTCTTAGTGCCTCCTCCCCCAGTTTGGCTATGGTATTCTACCCATTTGTTAGGACTGCAGATGCATCCTTGAAGGACATAGTACAGTTTTGTACCTACCATAAATGTAGATGTCCGAGAGGTATGCATCTGCAGTCAGGATTACCCACCCCCCTTCCCCCTGTGGTACACCCAGGGTATTTGCCCATCTTTTAGCTAGCTGGGGGAATCTATTATGGTGTATTTTTTTGTATATATGTATATACATGTTTATTTTTGTTTGCTCTCTACTGTTTGGAATCATTTGCATTTATCCAAATTTAGCCTTCCTAGAGGGCACCTGGCATCTGGGGCAAGAAACACTGAGGAAAATGGCATCGGCTGATGCCTTTATACCCAATTGACAGCAGCTATGACGTCGGGTGAAGTGCGACATCAGCCGAGGCCAGACCCAGACTTTGGAATCCGGCCGACCGAAGGGCTGCCTGAGGCAGGACAACCCATTTGTTAGGACTGCAGATGCATACCTCTCGGACATCTACATTTATGGTAGGTACAAAACTGTACTTTTTTGTACTTACTTTCCTCATTTGCTTAGAGAAAAACAGCTCTTGCACTCACATTCCTCACTTGTCTAGAGGAAAATAGTTTTTTTATTCAAGCATGTCCAAGGGTCAGCTCCCAGTGTTCTCTCTGTCTGTCTGATGAATCTGGGCATCTTGGGGCAATGTAGCAATTGCCTCATGTGCACAGACAACCCTCCCCTCCTACCACCCAACACTACAACCTGTGAGAGCTGCACTTATCTAGCCAAACTGGAGGTAAAACTCTCTCCAACCAAGACTGAACTTGACAGTCAAGAGGAGAAGGGAAACACTTGCACCATACCACACTCATCAACCTACACCACCAAAATCCACACATAGAAACACAAAAACATTTGCGGAGGCTCTCAGTAATAATCTGCTCAAGCAACAGAGACCTCCAAAGCAGAAACGCAAGCAACCTCCACCCACCAACACAACCCAAATGAGACACAGCCCACAGGCTCAGTGTGCCACTCAACCACAGCCCATAAGGCAAAACAATGTACCCACCACACTAGTCATAGGTGACTCTATAGTCAGGCACACTGATGTCCCACTCACCAGGCTAAACAAGGAGAGGGTTACTGTCAGCTGCCTGTTGGGTGCCAGGATCCACCACATAACTCACGCACTCAGGTCACTCCACAACAAATACAAATATGACTCTGCCATTGTCCATGTTTGTGTGAATGACCTGAGACGTACCTCCCTGGACTACATGAAAAAAGACATGGAAGAGCTCTCCGATCTTGTAGCCCAGGCAGGTATGACCCTAGCCCTGAGTAGCATCCTGCCATTGCCCAGAATGATACCGCAGTACAAGGACAAAATGGTTGACTTCAACAATTGGCTAAGCTTCTGATGTCTTTCTAAGGGGATCCAGTATATGTCTGCTTGGGATTATATGGTCGACAGACCACGATGCTTTGCCAGAGATGGCCTGCACCTGTCACCCTTGGGATTTTGGATACTGGCTAAGGCTCTTGCCGTCCCTATAGTGCCTTTTTTAGGCAAGGTTCAAATGACAAATTCACCACCATAACAGGAACAGGCAAGCAAAAACTGAGGGTAATGCTACTCAGTGTTAGAAGTCTAAATCTCACTCCTTAAAATGGAGAACATCGATATCTGTGCAGTGAGTGAGACCTGGTTCAAGGCTCCAGAGAGCACCCCTGCATTACCAGGCTGTAACTCATACCACACGTTTCAGCCATCTAACCTGGACCGGAACACCAAAGGTGGAGGTCTGTCCATATTCATTAAGGATATCCACACCTCCAGGCTAGTTGCTCAGCATAATGCATCCGAGGTTATCGAAGTGCAACTAACTCTGGGCAAAACTTCATTCCAAATGTTAACTTGCTACAGATCCCACACCATGCCTCAGGATTCCCACTTCTCTTTTCTTGATATACTGGAAAATATTAGGGTTCAACCAAACACCGTAATAATGGGCGATTTCAACTACCCCACCATTAACTGGGAAACAACTCATGTACCAACTCCTTCACTCTGCGCTTTCTGGAATTCATAAATTCCAATGCCCTCGATCAACTTATCCACACCCTCACCAGGGGCAACAATATCCTAGACCTAGTCATTACCAACATGAGTGACCAGTGTTGCACACCTGAAGTTAACTTCTCATTGGTCAGATCCGACCTTAAGCTAATCACCCTAGATATCCACATCCCGCCCCCACCTCCCATTAAGGAAACCACAGGAAAAAAGTTCTCCAAAGCCAACTTCATGCTTCTTAAGACAGAAGTGGCGACCTTCATGACACCTATGCAAATGGACAGTAAAGTTATGACTGCTGAATCCTACACGAATGCACTATATAAGCACATACAGGAGTGCATGGATCGTGCTATCCCAAACAGAACCAAGACGCTATCCTCCAAAAAAAGGAAGCCAATCTGGTGGTCCCCTGCAATAAACAAACTCTACAACAGAAGGAAGAATCTGTTGCAAAAGAGAGTAAAATCCCATGAGTGGAGGAGCTCCCTGGTCAGCCTCAGTAAGAAGCTGAGATCCCTTATAAGATCCTCCAAAGCTAGCTATAAAAACAAAAACACCACTGATTCTAAAGACAACCAGAGAGCATTCTATAGCTATGTCAAGAATCTCAATGGCAACACCCAGATCTGCTCTGAGTTACAGCACAATGGCACGACAATTACAGAACCAACTGATATTGCCAACATCCTGCAGATAGGTTCACTGCTAACTTTAACTCCCTCTCACCCCCTAAAGGGCCCATATCTATACAGGAAGAATGCAGAGTCCCTGTAATCACAACTACGCAGGTAAAAGCTGCACTCTCTAAAGGCAAAACACAGCATGCATGGGACAGGACAAACATCCAAGGCTGCGTTTTACATGAACTTCAGAACACTATGGCTCCCCACCTAAGCACCATGTTCAATCATAGCCTCATGTCAGGCTTTGTGCCCACTGAATGGTGCACAGCAACAGTTCTCCCACTCCACAAAGGGAGAGCCACCACTGATCCCAGGAACTATCGCCCTATTAGCCTGACAAGCCTGGTCTGTAAAGCCATGGAACGTGTCATCATGGAACTCCTAAACAAAGACATTGGTAACCTCCAAACTCTGGACCCAGTTCGGGTTTGTAAAAGGCAGATCATGCCTCCTGAACCTGATCGACTTCTTTGAGGCAGTCACCAAAGCTGTAGATGAGGGTAAGGTGGTTCACACAGCCTATCTTGACCTCGCCAAGGCTTTTGACACCATCCCCCATTCTGGAATTATATCTAAACTAGGTATAAATCCCTACGTCACAAGATGAGTTGCCAACTGGCTCACTGACAGAACCCACACTGTAAAAGTTGCAGACTTCAAATCTGACTTTAAACCAGTGACAAGTGGAGTACCACAGGGTTCAGTCCTAGGACCTGTCCTGTTTGGTATCTATTTCTGTGAAGTACAGGCTAACACAGAAGGCCTTTGGCTAACAAAGTTCGCAGATGACTGCAAACTAGGAGCCATAGTGGAGTTCCCAAATGATGTGGACATCCTAAAGTAGGGCCTCACTGAGACAGATACGTGGTGTCTGAGCCATGGCCTCAAGCTCAATGCCAAAAGGTGCATTGTCATCCCCTTTGGTAAAAACTCTGTACCCATGAACTACCACATAGGCGGCAGTCTACTTAACGCCATATGTGTGATAAGAGACCTTGGGACCCAGGTAGACAGTAGTCTCTCCTTTGATAATCGCATCGACACAGTAGTCAGAATATCCTTCTACGTGGCACACCTCATCACAAAAGGGTTCTCATCCAGGAAAAAAGAGGCCATTGTTCCCCTCTACTCGACACTCATTAGACCCATTATAGAGTACAATGCTCCTTTTGGAATGTGCCTCACAAGACATCTGCAGCAGCTGGAAAGGCTACAGAAGTACCTCACAAAGAGGATTACTGGCCTCAAACAGATGCTCTACACTGACCATCTCAAAAAACTCCAGCTTTACTCCGTAGCATTATCACCTACTCCGAGGTGATCTCTGCCTAACATATAAAGCTATGCCAAACCCAGAGCTGTTGGACATGCTACACCTAAAGAAATCTCAATCCCTCCAAGTTACACACTCTAGGGACCTAAACCTTGTCACCACAATAAACAGGACATGCTGGAGGGATAGATATTCCTTTCCCAGAGACTTCCCATACTCTGGAACAAGCTACCCATCTGTATCAAGCAAAGTTCCTCATTAGCACTCTTCAAGAAAAATCTTGATGAGTGGATGGGAAATAGGAAATACATCCCAGGGATCACTTCTGTGGCGCTGCTCGACAGGCACAGGAAAATAACTTTCTTGGGTGGCATAAGCCAGGGAACCTTCTTGGCTAGGTTTACTTAGGCCCTTGGGCCGATAGCCTAGTACCTACCTATGAACATGCATGCAGTGTTTAAGCATTGGTTTCTTTCAGAAGTGGGAGGTCAAGAAATGCAAGTCCCACAATTTTGAAAAAATATTTTTTCTTGGTGCTTTTTGATCTGTTAGTCCTCAGGTTGGTGAGCCACATTCAGTTTATTAGGGAATGGTTTGCAAAGTACTAAAAGTGGTGGAAGACCTTTGGTTAAGGAATATTGCAACACTGAATTAGGCAAAGAAAGAAGGTAACCTAAAATAGGAGGGACTAGGCAAACAAAAGAAGGTAACCTAAAATAGGAGGTACTTGGCAAACAGAAGAGTTAAGGCCCTTGTCACTTACCTGTACTGTAATACGTTTCCATTTGGAGATTAAACTGATTTAGAAGAACACTTATGGGCAGCTAGAAGAACCATAAAGCTAAAAACTCTTACATACTGCAGAGCCAATCTTTTCTGTGGATCACACTGACATTTTGTGAGCAAATTTTGCAGTTGAGGAGAGGTCAGATAACTTTCTGGATTTGTTGGGAAGTGGTTGATGTCATGCCAAGGAGACCTTTTGGTGTGGAGGAAGTCAGATCTGTTGCTGCAGAAATGGATGGGTGTATCGTCATTTTATAGGAGTCCTGTTTTTGTTTTCTGAAAACCTAGTGGGGGAAGGCCATAGACAAAATTCCTTTTAAGTGTAGAGGTAAGTCATCTGACCAAAAAACTTCAGGATCTGGCTTTATAGAGCAGTGCTCCGTGTAGAGCAGTAGGTGGGCATCTATGCAGTATCTCTATTTGTAAAAAGCCAAGTTCTGTGTGCAAGAAATGTTAATTAAAAATATGTTGTATATTAGTTGTGATGTTGCCTTCCAGGTACTGCTTTAAGCTGATAAAGGAAGAAAGAATATAATAGACTGTGTAGAGTTTATATGGTGCAATACTGTATAAAGGTGATAAATAGGTTGAGAAATGTTATATCTTAAGGGTAGATGCAGCTGTGAAAATGGGAGGTAGAGTTTCAGCACAGTATAGTGGGGTATAGTGTAATGGACGTGGATGCCTACATTGCAGATGGATGGTTTCAGGAGAGAGGCAAGGCATTATAAGTAAGGTATATAGAACTGTAGTAATGACAAAGGAGATTATAGACCCATTCATGAAACTGGTGTAAACGGACAGTCACTGCACAGGACATATAATGATAATTAAATATTTTGCACTTGGTGTGGTTATATAGCCTTCACCCTAAATGGGAAAAGTATTGAAGTGAGAGTAAAGGCAATCTGACGTTGAGAGTTTGATCTCCACTGCTTATAGGACTACGGCCAGCAGTACTTAGCTCAGCACCTAAAACTTTCCCAGGTAACCTTAGCGCCGCCTCCTTTCTCATACTGTGACACATTTGAGGACCCATCTTCAGATCGGTTTAGCTATGCATTAAAGTTGGTCACAGCATGAGATAGCCCAAGACTGACATTTTTGTAAGCATTATTTTTGGAATTTTTTCTTGGAATTTGTTTAATTCCCTTTGATCCTTGACTGCATTAGTTCTTTACTTTTTTTCTCTGCTCTTCTGCCTTTCAGTTATTTCTGAATTCAGTTTTGCCAGGACCCCCCACTCTTCTGTTGGTGCCATGATGATAACATCACTGTGTTGGTACTTATTGCAGTTATGGAGAATAAGCAAGACCCTCGTTCCTTCAAGAAATGTAAATGTGGAGCAAACATTCCCCATCACAGACTAAATTATTTAAATATTTAGGCGAGGCTCATTTTTCAGATTAGTGTCAGATTTCTGTCACCATTAAAGAAAAAAAATTAGGTTAGAATTGGAGAATATCTGGTCTACCCCTGCCTCTGATTCTCTGTCTTGATTTTCTCCTTTAGTTTCTAAGGCTCATTATCCTCATCAGTTATAAAGGAAGTTAGTGGTGTAGAAATATTCCATCTGTTTTGCTACAAATCTAGTCTGCTGATGTGTCCATTATAGCTAAAGCTGCCCCTGCTAAGAGTAATATACTTGTGTAACTTGATACTGCTAAGTGAAAGCATGTTGTGGGTACTGTCCCACTCAAGAACCCCCCATCACCACTCAGTGTGTTTTTTTCATTTCTGAACTTGAGCTTCATACCCTTCTCCTTATGTCATTTAAGCCTTTTTTGGTTAGCTAGACTACAGAAAGATTTGGAAGACATCTTTCAGTCTGTTGTAGATGTGGCCCGAGACATCATCTCCCATTGCTTGGGAGCAGCTTGTGTGTCCACCTTTTCTGACTTTGGTCCTGACTGTGTTTAGTGAAATCATTTTGAGCCCCAGTCCCTTTGAGGATATCAGATGACCCCTTGTCATTGGCATCTTTGATAGCCCAATGTGACTCAATAACTCTTACCTCAGTGCTGCCGACGCCCACTTTGCTGTTGGCATTTATATTTCTGCCTGCCATGGCCGTCTTTGGTCCTCCTTTTGAGGTTGAGTGTATAATTACAAGGATTTGTTTCTCAGTATTGGATGTTGAGGCCACTGATCTTGATGAAGCAGCCAGTGACTTCTTTAACCTTGAGGGTTAGTGTTGACACATCAGCTTTATGGTTGGAGTTGACATTCTCTACCTCATCTCTGTCTCAAGTTGATCCTTTTGGATCTTCTTTCTTTAACTCAGACGTGGAGTTAATGATGGTTCCAGTGCCAATGATGCAAACTTCCCTGCATGAGTTTTTACCCTCACTAATTCAAGCTGTGGCCCAAAAACCCCTGCTCAGTTGTTGCTACAGCTGTCCACTCCCCTTCAGCTAGAATACATGGAGTCATAGCAGTATGCTTTCATTATGTTGTGTCTTCAGTTTTCTCTGTCCTCGGCATTTCCTCTCGTGAGGTCCTGAAGCAGATCTAAGTGTTAGAGGAAGAGCATATAATCTCCCGATGAGTGTCCCACATTAGACATTGATAGTGATCAGAAGTTTGATTCCTTCTAACTACTGATGACTCCATATTCATGGAGATATTGACACTCCTTAAATTCAAAGCAAGATGTCCTCCAGCCAACCCCCTCTGAGTCAACATATTATGAGACATTTTTGATCCACTAGGTCATCCTGTTACCGGATTTCTCTGACTGTCAAAAATGGTTCAGTTTGTCACACACAGACACACACACACACACACACACACACACACACACACACACACACACACACACACACACACACACATGGAAAAGCACTAATGTGGTGGCAGCTGTCCTGAAGAGACCAGGCAGGATTCTCTGACCCTCCCAAGGATTAGGCCCTATTTGCAAAACCCTTTTGTGGACTCCATGATTATCCCGGGTACTCTTAAGGTTTGTGAACATCAGGACAAGGGTATCCATCATCCTAGTAAACAGTCAAGAGCAACAGACAGACTTAGGAAGCACATGTTTCACCCTCTCTTTGAGAGTATTAAATTATACAGAAACTGAGATCCCAGAGGGAGTTAATAGGTAGCTCTGCTTGCCCTATGTAAGGATTGCCAGACACAGAACTGATGGTCGAATCACAGTCACAATCATCAACAATTAGCATTGTGGCTAACCAGATCATACATTTAGTGGACATCAATGGAGATGGGTCAGCTAAGACAGTGGACACTGGACTGTCACCACACCTGGCTTTGTCTTGTAGAATTTGCCAAAAATACAAAGGCTGGCTTCATGGATGCCCATTTTGATGTAACCAACTGTAAAAAGTGAGACGGAGAAGCAGGAGGATGAGGGCAATGCACTTTTCATTGCTGGTGTGAAATTTCAGGCTCGGCATCCATTTCCTCTGAAACAGCAGCGCTCATGTCAGCTTTGGTTTCAGTGTTCTCAGTAGATTAGTTTCTGAAGTTCTGCCAAGAGCTCAAGAGATTCAGCAACTGCAAGAACTTCTGAGCCCCAAGAAGAGAAGGTGAAGTTTTCATTGAAACTGCCATAGGTACCATGCTCCTTCCTTTGTCACAGATAGAACTGTCAGTGCAATGCAGTGCTCATCTATTGATGTCCATTGTATTGTTCATTGTTGCAGTCATGATAACACTTGTGAATTCTGCTGTGGGTGGCCTCCCCAGAGCTTTTCAATCTTCTTTTCTTGGCAAATGCCCTGCCACCTGAATGTCAGCATGCCTGTAGTAGAATACATGTCTGTGCTGTCTTTAGCTCTCTGTTGCCCCAGTCTGCTCCAGGGTCTTGGCTGAAACCAGAGCACAAGCTTCTCAGCTGTTATATATAGCAAAGAATGGTAGCATAACACAAAAGAGATCCCTAGAGCTTCCTCTTGAGGTATTAGATGGGTGAAAAAGTTACTGCAACAGTGAACATAGTTTGACATCTGCAGTTATGGTAAGTTCTTAGACAGCTGAGCTATGTTCTTTGTATATCTTTAGACAGTAGCAGACATTTTGGTCTTGCTTCTTTTACTCTTATACTAACAGGCAAGTACTGAAAAGCTTCACAACTTTGATCAAAAATACCTTTTAAGGGCAGTCATGAAAAGTTGTCCGTGCATGACTTAAGAATGTATGGTAGTATTATAGTTACTTATTTTTTACGTCTGCTTTAGGAGTATGCTTATTCTTGGATTTTAACATGTCATTTTTGCTTTTATTTGCAGGTGAAGTGTTACAAGTATTGGCCAGATGATACAGAAGTTTATGGAGATTTTAAAGTCACTTGTGTGGAAGTGGAACCTCTGGCCGAATATGTCATAAGAACCTTTACACTGGAAAGGGTAAGACATGCTTTATTGTTAAAGCAGTCGAACTTGACAGATGTCCTTCGTGTTTCATTGTTGCAGTCCATCACACTTGGGTTATCTGCCTGCAGGTAGCCCTCAGTCGGCCCGAATACCAGAGTCATGGGATTTCTGTGTCAGTTCATGTCACCTATTCTATGACGTCAGGTCATCAGGGGTATAAAACATGCAGCCGGTGCCATTACATCAGTCTTTCTTGCCGAGAAGGAGCCCGAAGAGAAACACTTAGCAAGTGCCGGTCGGCCGCTAACCTGAAATTTTTGTTTTTTCGAGTTTCAGACCTAAAGTCTTCTAAAGCTAAGTACCCCGTTGGGGATTCTTTTTCCTTGCTCTAACCGATGGCAGAAAAAATTAACAATTGTCTTGCCTGTGGAAAGCAAATACCTCACAGAGATTTTCATTCTTACTGCGTCACCTGTTTAGGCCCATACCATGATGTCCTTTACTATCAGTTTTGTGCCTTGTTTAATGCCTGAACCATTCATCGCCGGGCTATTTTTGTAGCTAAATTCTTTTGCTCTCATTCTCCGTATTCCGAAATGGCTTCGGAAAGCCATCCGACTACCGATCTTCCGATAAAGCACAAAGACAGAGACAGACTGCATAGGTCAAAAACTGCCGACGATGCTTCCTCTAAGCTAGTCGCCAGTCCGCCGGCACTCAGTGAGGCGCCTTTGCAGCCCCTGATGCCCACTTCCACAGATTGCTGAGACCCATTTGGTCTGCCGCAAGATGCTTCTTCGACTATGGAACCTGTGGATGTCTCTGCCTTCGATAGATCCGGAGCTGCTGTGCAGGCACCGGCTTCTGAGGGTGGATTATGACTTACTGATATTCATTTTAAACCGACAACTTCATTTCCAACTAAAACTACTGAGTTTCTCAGGCCCAGAGTTCTCATTGCACCTAGAAAACCGATGTCCAAAGCACATGCTCAAGCTCCCATGCCACAGAAACAAATGCTTAGAATGGCTGAAGACCTTATTACTCTAATTAGGGGAAGTCAGCCTTCCCCTGCCAAAAGACAAATAATTTAATTTCCTTCCGATTCTGCAGACTAGGAGTCTGATGACTCTGACCCTTGTGATTACCATGACATACCCTTATCTACCTATAAGGACTCAGATGCAGAGGAATCCATTCCCCCTGCCTCCCCTCCAGAGGATTTTTCTTTTGGTGAAACCTTACATACCTTAAGAGAGCATTTCCGCTGGGAATGCCAGAACTATCCTCAATCCAAAAAGAGACTCAGGGAATTTTTAGATTTGCCTCAGCACATGCCTCTAGCTGTATCCCCTGTCCTGGATATTGTAGATGTCGTCTTTTTGGAGTCCAGTCTTACTCCTGACACCTTACCCACCAGCTCCTAGAAAGCCTGACAGGTACTACAGAGTACATGAGTCTCTCAAATTTCTCTTAAGAATTCTACTGCGGATCCAGAGACCGTTTCCCAGGGACCTAAAGGCATTAAGGCTACTGCAGCCAAAATCCCTAGCCCTTCACACAGGGATTCTAGAGCTTTAGACAGATGGGGTAAGAAGGTGTATACCTCTGCAACTCTTGCTATCAGGGCTTTGAATTGCCAGTTTCACATGTTGAAGTACCAGCAGCATATTATGGAACTAATTAAGCAAAAAATGGTGTTACTTCCGGATTGTGCAGAAAATAAATATTTACAAGAGTTAATGCATTCTGCAAACCAAGTTAGTAAACATACTTTGCAGTATGGGTTTGATGCCTTAGAAGCATCTTGCAGGGCTGCTGTCACTGGGTGTGTACTGAGAAGGCATGCTTGGCTAAAAGAACAAGTCTTGCCTGACCATGTCAAACAAAATTACTAGATGCTCCATTAAATCAGGAGCATTTGGCACAAAAGCAGAATTTTTTCTTAAAAAGATGGAAGAAAAAGCTAAGTCTATACAAACCATCAAAGATTTCTTACAGGTGCAGCCACCTAGATTCAGTAGGCATTGGCCTTCAAAAAAACTGATCCTTTCCAGTCCCTCTCAGCCCAAACCAGGGGAAACAGACCACCAAGACTACAGTCTCAGGGTATGCAGAGATCTAAACAATGGAGTGTTTCCACCTCAAGACCAGAGAGTGGTAAGACACCCGCATATGGAAAAAGTTCACAATAACTTTCCAATTATCCTTCCCAGCCATGCTCAAGTACTTGCACCCCTAGATGGAAAACTTGCCCTTCATGCAAAAAACTGGAGGTCCATTACTCAGGGCTGATGGGTTCTAAACATTGTATCCCAAGGATACAGATTCTACTTCCACTCACTGCCAACTCCAAGCAGGTTGCCAGAAAACCAGTGGGCAGAGGCTCAAAAGCAAGCACTTTCCCTTCTCCATATCATTGCTATTCAACCTGTTCCAGTAGAACAAAGGGGACAGGGTTTCTACTCCAGACTGTTCCTGGTGCCCACAAAAGAGGGTTCCTGGTGTCCTATCCTGGATCTATCTATTCTTAACACCTTTCTGGTGGTCCCAAAACTCAAAATGCTTACACTGCAACAGCTTCTTCCTATGCTAGCCAAGGATGCCTGGTTAGTCACTCTAGACTTAAAAGAAGCTTATCTGCACATCCCCATAGGGGAGTCTTTCAGGAAATATCAGGGCAGGCTCTATGCACTATCAGTTCTCTGCACTTCCCTTTGGCTTTTATACTGCTCCCAGAATATTCACAAAATGCCTGGCTCCAGCCATTGCATATTGCAGGCAGAGAAATATTCTAATCTACCCATACTTGGACGATTGCCTGATTCAGGTGGACAGTCCGGAATTGCTACTACAGTATCAGGCATTTATAAAAGGGCTTCTAACTTCACTGGGATACACCATCAACGAAAAGCAATCACAACTGGTGCCCAGCCAACAAATTGTATCCCTGGGAGCAAGCTTGAACACAACTTCCCAGATGGCATTCCTCACTCCAGAAAAGCAGGTCCATTTGGCAAGCTATTTCAAACTAATGGCCAACAAAACCCAGCTATCTGCAAGGAAAATACTGCAAGCCCTAGGGTTCATGGCCTCATGCATTCTGCTAATTCCACGTGCAAGACTGCGTATGAGGAAACTTCAGTGGTACTTGAAAAGTCTCTGGTGTCAACATTCTCAGGACCTGGAAACAGTGATTCCCATCATTACCTTGTCTAAGGGCAGAGTTTCTTTGCTGGTTAGAAGCATGCAACCACAACAAGGGACTTCCTTTCACTCAATCCCTCACAGCCCAGACCCTGACAACAGATGCATCAGACTATGCATGGGGGGCTCACATGGCAGGCAAGTGCATTCAAGGCAAATAGAGCTCTGAACAAATTCCCCTGCATATCAGTCAAAAAGAGATGCTATAGCTGTACAGAATGCTCTGACAGTCTTCAAATACCTTATCCATCCAGGACAGCTCCTGGGAGAATGGAGCCCAAAAAAGAGCACCTGCACCAGAAAGAATTGTTAGCTGTACCGAATGCACTGACAGCCTTCAAATACCTTATTCTTCCAGGGCAACTATTGATAAAGACAGACAACACCACAGTTATGTGGTACATAAATAAGCAGGGCGGAACTCATTCTTACCCACTCTGCAAGTTATCCATGGCTCTGTGGAACACAGCCTTGAGCATCCAAGTGCACCTACAAGCTCAATTCCTGCCAGACAAGCAAAATTCACTGGCAGACGACTTAAGCAGAAATTTACTGGATCCTCACGAGTGGAAACTGGACCCCAACTCATTCAAACTTCTAACCCAAAGGTGGGGAACACTGGAGGTGGACCTTTCTGCCTCCCCCCAAAACCACCAGTTGAGCAAATTTTGCACCAGGAGTCCTCACAGCAGAGCCTGGAAGGTGGACACCCTATCCTTTACATGGGAAAACCTCTTAATTTATGCCTTTCCTCCTCTGCCCCTCCTCTCGAGTACTACTCAAGATCAAACAGGACAGGCCAAGGGCAATCCTTATTGCACCAGACTGGCCACGCCCTACTGGTACCCACTCCTACGCAGTCTGACAGCAGTGCCACCCTGGCACCGACATCATGCACCTTCCCTGCTATCTCAGCAGGAGAGATAAATTTTGCATCCACAGCTGCAAACCCTAAGCCTTGCAGCCTGGTTTATTCCCTAAATGCACCACCAGCATCCCTCAGCAAACAGGTGCTGGATGTCATCCTTGAGGTCAGAAGGTTAGTACTAGGAAATCCTGTGCTGAAAAGTGGAAAAGATATTGTTCTTGGATTCAATCTCAAGGAAAGGACACAGCTGTGCCCAACTTACCTCAAATCCTTGACTACCTAGCAGAGCTGATCCTCAGAGGCCTATCCTTCTCATCCATTAAGATTCATGCCTCTGCCATCTCAGCTCATTATAATACTGAACCTCCTCTCTTTTCTCACCCTCTTATCAAACAGTTCCTGAGAGGAGCTAACAATTTAAGGCCCCCTAGGAGAGCTTCCAACCCGGCCTGGGACCTTAACTTTGTACTGGAGAAGCTCACCCCCCCCCCCTTTGTACCTGCTGCGTCAGGAGAGTTAAAATTCCTCTCTTGGAAAACAGCCTTACTTCTAGCTATTACTTCAGCAAGAAGAGTGCCTGAGTTACAGGTACTAATGGCGATGGAGCCTTTCATTATTTTCCATGCTGGCAGGGTTTCCCTCAGGACTAACCCTTCTGTTATGCCCAGTGTGGCTCTAAACCAGTCCATCCATTTGCCAACCTTTTTCCCTAATCCTCAGAGTAAAGGGTAAGGGATCCTGCACTCCTTGGATGTGCACAGGCAGCTCAGGTTCTACCTTGACAGGACTAATCCTTTCAGAAAATCTGACCAGCTGCTAGTCAGCTTTGCTACAGGGGCAGAGGGCAAGGCCATTTCAAAGCAAACCATTTCAAATGGACAGCACACTGCATCCATTTCTGCTACAAGAACCATGGAAAACCTACCTCTCTGGGGATCAGAACTCATTCCACTAGAGCTACTTCAACCTCTACAGCATTTCTAACTGGTGTCTCTACCAGGGACATACTGAAAACTGCATCCTGGAGTTCTGTACACACCTTCACCAAGCATTACCACTTGCCTATTTTTTTTTTCTAAATCCAGAGCTGGATTTGCTACAGCAGTCTTGCAAGGCCTGCTAGCCAGCCCTAACACCTCTTGACTGCCTCCACCCTTCTTCAGCTTTGGGAATCAACCCAAGTGTGATGACTGGAACAGTGAAACACGAAGAACATAGTACAGTTGTGTACACTTACCATAAATGTAGATGTTCGAGTGTATTCACTGTTGACATCCTGGTCTCCCTCCCTCCATCCCCTTGGTTTTCTATATCCTTTCTACCTATCCTCTTTATGGCCATCCTTTATGGCAATGGTATTTACTTTTTACTGGAGGTGTTCCACACCAAGTAATGGCTTCCTATTTTGCGGGCTCCTGACTTCTGGGGCAAGAAAAACTGATGCAATGGCATCGGCTGCATGATTTATACCTATGACGACTTGACGTCATAGAAGAGGTGACAGCAACCGACGCAGAAATTCCAAGACTGTGATATATGGGCCGACTGAGGGCAACCTGCATTCAGATAACCCAAGTGTGATGACAGCAACAGTGAATACACTCGAACATCTACATTTATGGTAAAGTGTACACAACTGTACTTTTACTTGAGAATTTAACACTTTACTTACTGTGCTAAATTTAAGTTGCATTTAAACTATTTAATTTAAGCCTGATTCAGCTTAGCTTGCACTTTTTAAAACAGAGCTTGAATATGTATGATCATACTTTCACCAGGGACAAAAATGTTTTCTGTTAGGATGTTGCTGTTAAATCACTTTAAGAGTTTATTTTCTGCTTGATTGTAATTTGTGTTTGGGAATATGTTGTCAAGCAGCAATGTACAGATGTTCTTCGTGTTTCACTGTTGCAGTCATTACATTTGGGTAATCTGCTGGCAGGTTGCCCTCAGTCGGCCTGAATATCAAAGATGCCCTTCAAGGATGCATCTGCAGTCCTAACATATGGGTTGTCCTGCCTCAGGCAGCCCTTCGGTCGGCCGGATTCCAAAGTCTGGGTCTGGCCTCGGCTGATGTCGCACTTCACGCGACGTCATAGCTGCTGTGAATTGGGTATAAAGGCATCAGCCGACGCCATTTTCCTCAGTCTTTCTTGCCGCGCGGTGCCCGAAGCAGAAGCTGTTCGCAAGTGCCGGTCGGTCAGATCCAGAGATTTCTACTACCAAGACTTCTAAAAGCTAAGTACCCGTTGGGGTCTCTTTCTTGCCTCAGCCGATGTCAGAAAAAGTAAATAATTGTTTAACTTGTGGGAAACAAATACCTCATAAGGATTTCCACTCT
Organism: Protopterus annectens; assembly: GCF_019279795.1. NCBI lineage: Eukaryota > Metazoa > Chordata > Ceratodontiformes > Protopteridae > Protopterus > Protopterus annectens. Next base: position 935,287,257 of record NC_056725.1, on the reverse strand, counting down.
TACTGCCTTCCTTGCTTAGGCCCAGACCACGACGTATCAGCTTGTCTAGCCTGTGCTTCCTTCAGCCGACGGACACTTAGACGCCGGTCGGAGTTTGCAGAGGAGTTTTTGGTCCCGCTTTTGCTTACAAAATGCCGCCGGAGACTCCGACTTTACAATTAGCTAAAAGCGTAGGAAAAGGACCGACATCGCCCGCGGTTTCGGCGAAACCACGGTTAAGCCAACCATGGAAAGTGTCTAGGTTTCGCTGAAACCGAGTCCTCGGTTCTTCCTTCGCTGAAAGCATGCCTCCGATAGCCGAGGCCTCACACAGCATGGCTGAATCTGCTACTGAAATAACCCTGCTGTAGCAGCCACCCAGGATTTATCAGATACTATTCCTTTAGACATATCTACTCCTGCACGTGGAGCTGCTAGGCCCCCATGCATCTATGTCTATCAAGGCTTTTTCTAGGGCTAAAGCAGCTAAATCTTCTAAGGCCTTGCCTGCTAAAACCCCCTCACACAGGCCTACCTCTAGTTCCCAAATGCTCAGCCTGGCTGAGGATCTCATTTCTTTGATCAGGGTATCCCAACCTCACCCAGACAGGGCCTCTCAACCCCCTCCAGAGAAGAGGCCTAGAGCAGAGCCCCCAGATCCTGTTTCTACAGACTATTCCTCGGATGATTCAGAAAACTCAGATCCTCCAGAAGGCCCATATTCTCCTTATGAGGATTCTGATGCAGAAGACTCCATTCCTTCTGCCTCTCCTCCTGAGGAATTTTCCTTTGGGGAAACCTTACATGCTATGAGAGAGCATTTTCAATGGCAGGGCCAGGATTTTTCAGATTCAAGGAAAAGGCTAAGGACCTTTTTACATTTACCACAGCATAGGCCTTTAGCCATTCCTCCAGTACTTACAGTTGTTGATGATGCTTATAATGATGCCTGTACTGCCCCTGACTCTCTTCCGCCCCTGCCAAGCCCGACAGATATTACAGGGTCCCGGACACACACTTTCACTTGTATAAAGCTCCTATTGCAGATCCTGAAACCATTTCACAGGGTCCCAAAGCTGTAGCAGCTGCCGAAAACCCCCTCCCCTCTGAAAGAGAATCTAGAGCATTAGAGAGATGGGGTAAAAAAGTTTATACTTCTGCTACTCTTTCGGCTAGGGCCTTAAACTGTCAATTCCACATGATTCAGTATCAGGAATTTTTGTTAGACCAGCTAAATAAAAAAACTGTCCTCTCCTGAACCTATAGACCGTAAGTCCCTTCAGGATTTGGTACATAACACTCAGCAGGTCAGTAATCATTCCTTAAAATGCGGCTATGATGCACTGGAGGCTTCCTTTAGATCAGCTATGACTGGAACAGTGATTAGAAGGCATGCATGGTTAAAAGAGCAATCCTTACCAGACCATGTAAAGTCAAAGCTTCTAGATGCTCCCATGGAGAAACAAAGTTTGTTTGGCTCCCCTGCACAGCAAGTGCTAAAGAAGGTGGAAGAAAAAGCAAAATCGGTCCAAACAGTCAAGGATTTCTTACAGGTCCAGCCTCCGAGGTTTAGTGGAAATTGGCCTTCGAAGAATTGGTCCTTTCCAGACACCTCCAGAGCACAGAGAGGCAGAAATAGGCGCCCAAGAGGCAGAGGTCAATCCAGAGGTGCCTACAGGGGACATCAGTGGCACCCTAACAACCAGAGAAGTACTGCCACAGATCCAGCTACGACCACTTCCACAGGACAGGCACAATGACTTGACTCTGATACCGCCTACCAGGGAACAACTGGAAGCACCCTTAGGCGGAAAGCTAGCCTTATTTACTGTAAACTGGCATTACATTACAGGAGACAAATGGATTTTACAGACAATAGACAAAGGCTACAGGTTTCACTTCCACACTCTACCAAAAAAGAGAGGAAAGCCAAACCTACCACCAAACCAAAAAACAAACGCTCTAGAACAAATCAACCATCTACTAAGAATGAGAGCTATAGAAAAGGTACCTCCTATGGAACAAGGGCAAGGATTTTACTCCAGACTTTTCCTGGTACCAAGAAAAGAAAACCAATGGAGGCCTATTCTCGACCTGTCCGCTCTGAACACATATCTCATTGTTCCAAAATTCAAAATGCTGACCCTACAGCAACTTCTTCCCATGCTGGGCAAGGAGTCTTGGCTGGTGACTCTAGATCTCAAGGAGGCATACCTGCACGTCCCTATACGACCAGATTGCAGAAGATACCTCAGATTTCTTGCAGGATCAGAGCATTATCAATTCTCAGCATTGCCCTTTGGCTTATCTACTGCCAGAGTATTCACGAAATGCCTGGCATCAGTAATTGCTCATTGCAGGCTTCAGGGAATTCAGATTTATCCATACCTGGACGACTGCCTAATACAAGCGGACAACAAGACCAAATTAACAAAAGATTTGGAAAAGGTTATACAACTACTGCAAGCCCTGGGATACACAGTCAACATGAAAAAGTCAAGGCTGGTACCATCCCAAAGGATAACATTCTTGGGTGCAGAACTGGACACATCAAATCAGCTGGCATTTCTCACAGCAGAAAAGCAAAAGCAACTACCACTCTATTTCATGGCATTAACAACACAGGACCAGCTTACAGCAAGGAAAGTCCTGCAAGCCCTGGGTTACATGGCATCCTGCATAATATTGATTCCACATGCCAGGCTGCATATGAGAAAGTTGCAATGGTACCTAAGGAATGTATGGTCTCAACACAAGCACAGTCTAGAAGCCCAGATTCCAATAATACCATGCCTGAAACAAGAATTCCTGTGGTGGGCTCAGGCCTGTCAGTTGAACAGAGGACTGCCTTTCCACAAACCTCACCCAAGCCAGACTATCACCACGGATGCCTCAGACCTAGGCTGGGGGGCACACATGGTGGACAAGTGTATACAAGGCCTATGGACACAAGACCAGCTGAATCTTACACATAAATCAAAAAGAGATGCTGGCAGTGAAACAGGCACTTCAGACATTCAGACCTTTTCTTCAACAGGGTCATTTGCTGATAAGGACGGACAACACCACAGTCATGTGGTATATCAACAAACAGGGAGGCACGCACTCATATCCTCTATGCCGGATGGCAATGGACCTGTGGAATGTGGCCCTGAACCTCAACATTCAACTCCAGGCCAAATTTGTGCCAGGAAAAGAAAATATACTAGCAGACACCTTAAGCAGAACTACCTCGGATGCCCACGAATGGATGCTGCATCCGGACATCTTCAAACCCATTACAAAGAAATGGGGACTACCAGAAATAGACCTGTTTGCATCCCCACACAACCACCAATTGAGGAAATTCTGCACAAGGACATACCACCCACTTGCTTGGAAGGTGGACTCCCTATCCTTCAGTTGGGAAAACCTGACAGCATATGCATTCCCACCTCTTCCTTTGATGCACAAAGTGCTACTGAAGATCAAAGAAGATCACCCAAGGATCATCCTGATAGCTCCAGACTGGCCGAGGCAGCATTGGTACCCACTACTGAGGAGCATGTCTCGGACACACGCATGGCCTCTACCTCTAGTTCCTTTACTGCTAACACAGAACAACTACAAGATCCTACATCCAAACATGAAAACACTACAGCTAGCTGCTTGGAATATTACATAAAGCAAAATCACCCAGATTTATCTCAGAGGGTTAAAGACATTATCCTGGAGGCTCGCAGGCCCTCCACAAGGAACACTTATTCAGCCAAATGGAAGAGATACCTCATTTGGAGTGCAGCAAAAGGAGAAAATGTATCATTAGCAAACATAGCTAACATCCTGGAATACTTAGCAGAACTTTTCCCCAATGGCCTGTCTTACTCCTCCATTAAGATTCATGCATCAGCAATTTCAGCAGAATACAACATCGATCCTCCAGTCTTCTCTCATCCTCTACTCAGGCAGTTTCTGAGAGGAATTAAAAATGTAAAGCCTCCAAGGAAGCCACCTTTGCCTACATGGGACCTTAACTTTGTGTTGGAAAAGTTAACACTTCCTTTCGAACCAGTAGCAACAGCAGAATTACAATTCTTATCTTGGAAAACTGCTTTCCTGCTTGCAATCACTTCAGCAAGAAGGGTTTCAGAATTACAGGCATTAATGGCAGTACAGCCCTTCCTTATCTTCCATCAGGATAGAGTGTCCTTGAGAACTAACCCTACTTTTATGCCAAAAGTGGTCTCCAGGGTATCATTGAACCAAGCAATCCATCTACCAACATTCTTCCCCAACCCACAGAACAGGGGGGAAAGACTACTACATACCTTGGATGTGCACAGGCAATTGCGCTACTATCTGGACAGAACCAAGACCAACAGAAAAACTGACCAGCTTCTGGTAGCATATGCAACAGGAATGGAAGGAAGAGCAATTTCAAAACAGACAATCTCAAAATGGATAGGAAATTGCATTAGATTTTGTTACTCTTTTCATGGAAAGATATCTCCAGAAAACATCAGACCTCACTCCACAAGGGCTACAGCCACTACTACAGCTTTCCTACGATGAGTGGCTACCAAAGACATTTTAGAAGCTGCTACTTGGAGCTCCGTGCATACATTTGCCAAGCATTATAATCTACCTTTATACTCCAGATCCCGAGCAGGTTTTGCAACTGCTGTTTTGCAAGGGATCTTAGCTACACCATAATCTTCTTAGTGCCTCCTCCCCCAGTTTGGCTATGGTATTCTACCCATATGTTAGGACTGCAGATGCATCCTTGAAGGACATAGTACAGTTTTGTACCTACCATAAATGTAGATGTCCGAGAGGTATGCATCTGCAGTCAGGATTACCCACCCTCCTTCCCCTCTGTGGTACTCCTAGGGTATTTGCCCATCTTGTAGCTAGCTGGGGGAATCTATTATGGTGTATTTGTTTGTATATATGTATATACATGTTTATATTGTTTGCTCTCTACTGTTTGGAATCATTTGCATTTATCCAAATTTAGCCTTCCTAGAGGGCACCTGGCATCTGGGGCAAGAAACACTGAGGAAAATGGCGTCGGCTGATGCCTTTATACCCAATTCACAGCAGCTATGACGTCGGGTGAAGTGCAACATCAGCCGAGGCCAGACCCAGACTTTGGAATCCGGCCGACCGAAGGGCTGCCTGAGGCAGGACAACCCATATGTTAGGACTGCAGATGCATACCTCTCGGACATCTACATTTATGGTAGGTACAAAACTGTACTTTTTGGGTCCTGCATCAGTTGCTGTCTCCTCTTCCATGACGTCAGGTCATCAGGGGTATAAAACATGCAGCCGATGCCATTTTATTCAGTCTTTCTTGCCGTGCGGTGCCCGAAGCAGAAGCAGTTCGCAAGTGCCGGTCGGCCGACTCCTGAAATTTTTGCATTCGAGTTTCAGAACCGAAGTCTTCAACTAAAGCTAAGTACCCCCTGGGGGAAACTTTTTCTTGCTACTTACCGATGTCAGTAAAAGTTAACAATTGCATTACTTGTGGGAAGCAAATACCTCATAAGGATTTTCATTTGTACTGTATTCCTTGCTTAGGCCCAGATCATAATGTGCCTTGCTGTCGGTTTTGTGCTAGATTTAACCAACGCACTATTAAGCATTGGTATATTTTTGCTTCAAAATATTTTGGATCCAGATTTAATTACCCTGAAATGTCATTGGATAGCAGTCCGACTACCGGAGTACACAAAAAAAATAAAGAAAAAGACAGACCATTGAGGTCCAAAACCGATGACGAAGCTTCTCCTAAGCCAGTCGCTGGTTCGCCGGTACTCCGTGAGGCGCTTTCACAGCCCCTGATACCTGCTACTTTTGAGTCACAGGCCTCTACCGAGACCCATGCGGAGTCCGGTATGCCGCGAGATTCTCAGAGTATTGTACCCGCAGATATCTCTCCCTCGGATGGTTCCGGAGCCGCTGAGCAGGCACCGGCTTCTGAGGGTGTATTCAGGCCTCAACATTTTTATATAAAACCGACGCCAACTTTAAAAACAAAATCAACTTCTAAGTCTAAAAAACCATGCTCAGGCCCGTATGCCTAAAAAACAGATGATCAAAATGGCTGCGGACTTAATTACCTTGATCAGGGGTTCCCAACCCTCCCCACTAAAAGGCCTAGGCAAGACGCTGATTATGTATCTTCAGATCAGGTTTCTATTTCTTCTGATTCTTCTTCTGTTCAGGAATTTTCCATACCACCCTATGAGGATTCAGATGCAGAAGAATCCATTCCATCTGCATCTCCTCCTGAGGATTATTCTTTTGGAGAAACCTTGCATACTTTAAGGGAACATTTTCATTGGGAGAGTCAGGATTTCTCAGAATCAAAAAAGAGGCTTAGGGATTTCCTTCTTCTTCCTCAGCATAGGCCTTTGGCTATACCTCCTGTATTAGACATTGTTGATGATGTGTTTTCGGAATCATGCATGACTCCTGATTCCCTACCTTCGGCTCCTAGTAAGCCAGACAGATATTACAGGGTTCCTGACTCCCACAAATTTCTCTTCAAAAATCCTGCTGCTGATCCTGAAACTTTCTCACAGGGTCCCAAAGGTGTAAAGGCCTCTACAGTCAAAAGTCTTACCCCCTCTGATGGAGATTCTAGGGCAGTGGATAGATGGGGAAAGAAGGTTTATACATCTGCAACCTTGGCAATTAGGGCCTTATAACTGCCAGTTTCATATGCTTAAATATCAACAACATGTTATGGGCCTATTGAAACAGAAAATTATGTTGATTTCTGATTGTGTGGAAAATAATTACAGGAATTATTGCATGCAGCAGAACAGGTTGGAAAGCATACTTTGCAATGTGGTTTTGATTCCTTGGAGGCCTCTTGCAGGGCTGCAGTTACTGGATCTGTGTTTAGAAGGCATGCCTACCTCAAGGAGCAAAATCTGCCTGATCATGTTAAAGCTAAATTGTTGGATGCACCTTTACATCACGATACTCTATTTGGCAGTAAGGCAGAAGAGGTTTTAAAGAAAATGGAAGACAAAGCTAAATCTATGCAAACTGTAAAAGATTTCTTGCAAGTGCAGTCACCCAGATTCAGTAGGCACTAGCCTACTAAAAATTGGTCCTTTCCTGTGTCCAACAGAGCCTCTCAAGTCAAATCCAGGCACTCAAAAGACTCTAGATACCAGTCACAGGGTTCTTACAAGTCAAAGCAATGGGGTGCCTTTAACTCCAAATCTGGAGGAACCAAAGCACAACCCTACAGTAAGCAGTCGCAATGACTGCCCTCTACCATCACCAAGCATTTATCTTTTGGCAGCCCCCTTGGGGGGAAAATTATCACTTCATGCTCAAAATTGGCAGTTAATTACCCAGGACAAGTGGGTATTAAACATAGTATCCCAGGGGTACAGATTTCATTTCCATACTTTGCCAATTCTAAACGGTTGGCCAGATCTGCCACAAAATCAATGGGCAGAGGCTCAGAAACAAGTTACGTCCCTCATGGGTATGGGGGCTATTCAACCAGTACCAGAACAGGAAAAAGGACAAGGTTTTTATTCAAGACTGTTCTTAGTACCTAGAAAAGACAATGCCTGGCGTCCACAAGTCTTCAGCATGGTAACACAGAAATGGGGGAGCCCAGACATAGATCTATTTGCCTCTCCCCAAAATTATCAACTGGACAAATTCTGCACAAGGACTTATCACAGACAAGCATGGAAAGTGGATGCCCTATCCTTCAGTTGGAAAAACCTCAGTCTACGCCTTTCTGCATATAAACCAGAAAGAGATGCTAGCTGTTCAGAATGCCCTGACAGCTTTCAAGGACTTACTTCATCCAGGACAACTACTGATAAAGACGGACAACACCACAGTTATGTGGTACATAAACAAGCAGGGGGTACACATTCCTATCCCCTTTGCAGACTAGCCTTGGCATTGTGGAATACAGTCTTGACTTAACCAAGTACATTTTCAAGCTCAATTCCTGCCAGGAAAACAAAATAATCTGGCAAACGACCTAAGCAGAAATCTTATGGACCCTCACGAGTAGAAACTGGATCCACAAGTCTTCAGCATGGTAACACAGAAATGGGGGAGCCCAGACATAGATCTATTTGCCTCTCCCCAAAATTATCAACTGGACAAATTCTGCACAAGGACTTATCACAGACAAGCATGGAAAGTGGATGCCCTATCCTTCAGTTGGAAAAACCTCAGTCTACGCCTTTCCTCCTCTGCCTCTTCTCCCCAAGGTCATACTAAAGGTTAGACAGGAAAAAACAAAAATGATCCTAATTGCTTCGGACTGGCCTCGCCAGCACTGGTACCCAATTCTAAGGAATATGTCTCAACTCCTTCCTTGGTACTTGCCAGAAAAATACCTCATCTACTGTCTCAGCAGAACAATCAAATTCTGCACACTTAGCTCCAAACACTGAATCTGGCAGCATGGCTGATCATGTAATTATTCAAACAACACCGCTCAGTAAATCTGTGATGGATGTCATTTTGGAAGTCAAAAGGTCTAGTACTAGAAAATCTTGTGCTGATAAATGGAAGAGATTCTGTGCTTGGAACCAAGCACAAGGAACGGATACAGCAAAACCAAATATTCCTCAGATTTCACAATATTTGACTGAGATGCTTGGCAAGGGCCTATCTTTTTCTTCAATAAAAATCCATGCCTCTGCCATCTCGGCTCATTACAACACAGAGCCTCCCATCTTTTCTCATCCTCTGCTAAAACAGTATCTTAGAGGGGCCAAAATTTTAAGGCCTCCCAGAAGATCACCAACTCCTGCATGGGAGCTCAATTTTGTGCTGGAAAAACTCACCCTGCCTCCTTTTGAGCCAGCAGCTACTGCGGACATAAAGTTTTTATCTTGGAAAACAGCTTTCCTTTTAGCAATCACTTCAGCAAGAAGGGTTTCAGAACTACAGGCCCTCATGGCTGTGGAGCCTTTTATTACATTTTATCCGGACAGGGTGTCCCTCAGGACCCAAGCCTTCCTTTATGCCTAAGGTATCCAGTGTGGCTCCTAACCAAGCTATTCACTTGCCAACATTTTACCCAAATCCGCAGAACAAGGGGGAGCGGATTCTGCATTCATTGGATGTACACAGACAACTAAGATTCTACTTAAACAGGACCAAATCTCTAAGAGAGTCTGAGCAACTACTGGTGGCATTTGCTGCAGGATCAGAGGGGAAGGCTATATCAAAGCAGACAATTTCTAAGTGGATAAGCCAATGCATTTGTTTCTGCTACTTGCATCATGGTAATCCGGTGCCCAAGGTAATCCTGTCACATTCCACCAGGGCTGCCTCTACCTCAGCAGCCTTTCGCAGAGGAGTTCCAACCAAAGACATTCTAGAAGCTGCTACTTGGAGCACTGTTCATACTTTTACAAAGCATTATCATTTGCCTCTCTTCTCTAAGTCCAGGGCAGGCTTTGCCACTGCAGTTCTGCAGGGTCTTATAGCTGCTCCTAATGCTATTTAGTCCCATCCTCCCATCCATAGCTTTGGGATTCTACCCAAATGTAAAGACTGCAAGAGTGAAACACGAAGAAGATAGTACAGTTATGTACACTTACCATAAATGTAGATGTTCGAGTGTATTCACTGTTGCAGTCCGGGTTACCCACCCGCCATCCCCCTTTTTTCTAGAACTTCTCTTTCCTTCACTATATTCTAAAGCCTTTGTGGTGTATTTGCTTTTAGATGAAGGCAAAGTTTTATATTGCTAAAAGTGCATTTTTATATATATTGCTGTTTGTTTATATATATATATATATATATATATATATATATATATATATATATATATGGGAACACTTCACATAATAGAATTACTGAAATCTCAAATTTCATATGGTCAAGACCATATGATCGAGATTTCAGTAAATCGAATATGTGTAGTATTTAAAAATAAGAGTTTACTTACCTTAATACGTTGCGTGCACACAGAGGCAAGGATTCTTGTATGCTCTGTGTGTACGTAATGTTTTATTTTTTTGCGGTGTTGACAGGAAATGAGAAATCTCCTGTTTTGCGCTTCCGCATACAGCGCAAGACAGGAGATTTCCCATTTCCCCACTGTAGCGCGATCTTGGAGTTGGGGGGCACAGCGAAGTTTGTCTCTCTTTTTTTTTTTGTTGGTTTCGCTTCAGAAGTTCGAGTTTCCGAAACTCGATCTTTTGGTTTTTGCTTATTTGCAGTTCGAGATTTTGTTAATTCGAGCTTCTGAAGCGAATCCATATATATATATATATATATATATATATATATATATATATATTTTTTTTTTTTTTTTTTTGCTCCCCATTTGGGGGGCACCTGACATCTGGGGCAAGAAAAACTGAATAAAATGGCGTCTGCTGCATGTTTTATACCCATGACGACCTGACGTCATGGAAAGAGGAGACAGCAACCGACGCAGGACCCAAGACTTTGATATTCAGGCCGACTGAGGGCAACCTGCCAGCAGATTACCCAAATGTAATGACTGCAACAGTGAATACACTCAAACATCTACATTTATGGTAAGTGTACACAACTGTACTTTTTGAGAGTATTGAGTGATAGCTTATGATGCTTTTGATATAACATTATTATTTGTATTGCTTTTTCTGTTGCTTAACTGTGAGTTGTGACACTGTTACTTGGACATGCACTACTACCTTGCATTCATCATTGTACTTGTAATCTCCTAGGCCTTACCTGAATGCTAGTTAATTCTTTGTGTAGTGTATTTACCTAGGTATTAAAAGCTAGTAATTATATTCGTTCAAATCCAGATCGGATGTGGTTGTTTTGTTCACTTAGGTAAGTGCCCTGAAACACTGATTCTCATAGTTCCCTGATTACACAACAAAGCTGGTTATTCACTAACCCCTCTGGTGGTATAGAAGGGCAAAGACCTAACTGTGGTTCAGCTGAACCAGGTCCTCTTAGTGGGCCAGGTGACTAATAGACCAGTGGGGGGAGATGGGGATGCCTGTCCTGGGGAGAAGCGCTTGCTAGTGATGCTCCCCAAGGGGAGGCATGGTCTATACCAGGGAGTTGCCCTCATATGCAGCAAAGGGGAAAAGGAAAATTGATAGGGCATTATTATTATTAAAAAAAAAAAATAAAAAGCAATGCTCAGACAGCTGAGCCTCAGGAAGCGCTTAAGCTCCACGACCAGCCCCACAAACACTGGAGTAAGTTGGGGTGGGGTTAGAAGCATGCTGATAGCCCATCATGGACGAGGGGACCAAAAAAAAGGTTGTTCACTGTCCATGAAGGCAAGCTCAAATATTTATTGTATTATTGCTTTTTCTTTGTATAATAGTTAACATTAGAATTAAGATAAGTATGACTTTAAAGTAAGTAAAATTCACGTACTTTCTTTGGCTGAATATATTATTTGTTTTCCTGTGGAACAGTATCCCACTTCTGTATAAAAGGCTCCTTTGCTTAGTGCAGCTTGTCTGACAAACAGATGCAGTAATGCAAATGAATCACATATTCATACATATTTTAGCAGTTCATGGAAATTTGCTGTTTTATTGGAGAAGCAATGAAGAAAGAGAAGATTGTACTTTATAACAGAACAGGGGCGGTATATTGTACACCAGTTAGTCTGAATTCTTTAGCAGTAAACGTAATGGTATTGTGCAGTGTATGGTTGTCTAATATTCACTGCTCATTAAGAAAGTAGACCTAAGACAGCACATACTTGTGTCATATAAATTTAGTAAATATTTGGTAATGAGAATTGATGGGGAGAACCTAGCTTTGGATGTTATTTGCAATTAAGCGAGACATTTACCACAGTACCTTATAATTAGAAATTCTTCAGGCGTAAACTGACCATTTATGTGCACAATTTGAAGTTCTTACACATTTTGTGAGATAGTTGTATGTGATTTTTGTTATAGAATGGAAAACTGTGGAAAATATCTGTTTAGTCATTATTTACATAAGAGGGATTAAATGTCCAAACAGTAAAATTCAGAAGTGGTGGGAAGTAACATCAGTTGCAGGAGACTGTAATGGCGCACATTATCACGACAAAGAAGCAGAATGGCAAATGGTTTGCCTCATCTTTCCAAATTGGTTGAAAGTCCAAGAAGCATGAGAACTTTTTTAGATAAATTCTGGGACATTAAAGTCAATCAAAAAATACAGCCCGTGTGGAATGCTTTAACTACCCAGATGTTAACTCACTAAACTACTCCATATCATGTAAATATGCCCAGATATTAAACTGTGATAATCAGAACAATTTGGAACAAGTGTGAAATCCATGTAGAGATTGCATATCGTAGATGTTATACTGATAAACCGATCGACAGTCTACTCTCAGTAAGTGGTTTTATATTCTCTGTAATTAATTCAGATCACAATACCATGAGCTTTAAAGTAAGAGTAGAATCAGACTTGTAAGTGTATTGTCCTTCCAACTGAAATTTGGATGTTCTTCGTGTTTCACTGTTGCAGTCATCACATTTAGGTTATCCCTGCAAGGGTAGCCCTCGGCTGGCCCGAATACCAGAGACTTAGTATTTCTGTGTCGGTTGCTGTCACTTGAGGACTGACATCAGGTCATCAGTAATATAAAGTAAGGCATCTGACACCATTACATCAGTCATTCTTGCCGTGGAGCCCGAAGCAGGAGCAGTTTGCACGAATGCCGGTCAGCCGCTACATGAGTTTTCATCTCAGAATTGAAGTTGAAGTCTTCTAAAGCTAAGTACCCTGTTGAGGGTCCTTTTTTCTTGCACTAACAGATGTCAGAAAAAGTTAATAATTGTCTCGCCTGTGGAAAGCAAATACCACACCAAGACTTCCACTCTTACTGCATCACTTGTTTAGGCCCAGACCACAAATCCCCCATTGAAGCTTCTGTGCTTTGTTCAACGCCAGAACTATCCGTCGCCCTTATTGTAGCCAGATATTTTTGTTTACAGTCCTCTAATTCCGATATGACTTAAAACGTAAAGATAAAGACAGAGACAAGACCACACAGGTCCAAACCTACAGACAATGCTTCCGTTAAGCTAGTCGTCAGTCCTGCAGTACTCAAGCGCTTTCACAGCCCTTGATGCCCCCTTCAGTTGATTCGCAGACTGCTACCGAGACCCTTTCAGAGTCTGGTATGCCGCAAAACTCTTCTTCAACTAAGGATCCTGATGTCGTCTCTACCTTGGATGAGTCTAGAGCCTCTGAGCAGGCACGGGCTTTCGAGGCAGTCCTTCGCACTACCGAATCTCGACACAAACCAATGTCTTCTTTTGTGAATACCGTTCTTTCATAAACAACTGAGTTTCTTAGACCCAGGGTTCGAACCACACCCAAGAAACCGATGACCCACTCTCAGGTGCCTGCTACCTTGCCTCAGTCTCAAATGCTTAAAATAGCAGAAAACCTTATCATGCTGATCAGGGGAAGCCAAGCTACCCCCTCAAAAAGGAAAAGAGATCTGTCCCCTGTAGTTTTGTCTGAACAAGAGTCAGATGAATCTGATGCATCTGACTATGAAGACATGCAACCCCTCTCCACTTATGAGGATTCTGATACAGAGGAATCCATTCCTTCAGCCTCTCCCCCAGAGGAAACCCTGCATACTTTAAGGGAGCATTTCCAATGGGAGAGTCAGGACTACCCTCAGTCTAAATAGAGACTCAGGGAATTCCTAGATCTTCCGCAACACAGACCCTTGGCCATCCCCCCAGTCCTGGATGTTGTGGATGATGTTTTCCTTGAACCCAGCTGGACTCCTGATACCCTACCTCCTGCTCCCAGAAAACCAGACATTTACTATAGAGTCCTTGACTCTCACAAATATCTTTTTAAAAATCCAACAGCTGACCCTGACGTCATTTCTGAAGGGCCAAAAGGGATTAAAGCAACCTCTGCTAAGAATCCCACTCCCTCAGACAGGGATTCCCGAGCATTGGACAAATGGGGTAAAAAAGTGTACACCTCAGCTACTCTTGCTATCAGGGCACTAAATTGTCAGTTCCATATCCTAAAATTTCAGCAGCATACCTTTGAACTCCTTAAACAAAAAATGTTTTCTTTTCCTGCTTGGGCAGAATCTAAAGATTTACAAGACTTAATGCATTCTGCAAGTCAAGTAACTAAACACACTTTGCACTGTGGTTTTGATGCCCTAGAAGCTTCTTGCAGGGCAGCAGTTACTGGATCTGTCATTAGAAGACATGCATGGCTTAAGGAACAACCCCTGCCAGACCATGTCAGATCTAAATTGTTGGATGCCCCCTTGCACAAAGATAATTTATTTGGCACTAAGGCAGAAGAGGTCTTAAAAAAATGGAAGAAAAAGCAAAATCTATGCAAGCAGTTAAAGATTTTTTACAGGTCCAGCCCCCTAGGTTCAGCAGGCATTGTCCGTCCAAGCACTGGTCCTTTCCTGCTCTGAGTAAACCGACCCAGCCTAGGCCCTGTGGAAACAACCCCCCCCGCCCAGACAACAGCCCCAGGGAATGCAGAAATCTAAGTAGTAGACTACCTCCACTTCAAAACGGGGGAGTTCTAAGCCACTCCCTTATGGTAAGAATTCACAGTGACTCACCCCCCTTCTGCCCACCTTCACTTACCCCTAGGAGAAAAACTCTTCTTTCACTCAAGCACCTGGGCCACCATTACCAAGGACCAATGGGTTCTGAACATTGTGTCTCAGGGATGCAAATTTTACTTTTATACCCTTCCAACCCCAAAAGGGTTCCCAAATCTACCACCAAATCAGTGGGCAGAGGCTCCAAAGCAAATCCTTTCCCTGCTGTCTATATGAGCTGTAGAGCACGTTCCTGCAGAACAGATAGGCCAAGGCTTTTACTCCAGACATTTTCTGGTGGCTCATCCTCAAGCTATCCATTCTAAACACCTTCCTGGTGATCCCAAAATTCAAAATGCTCACCCTCCAGCAGCTGCTACCCATGCTGTCCAAGGACACTTGGCTAGCCACCCTAGATCTAAAAGAGACCTACCTCCACATTCCTATCAGGGAATCATGCAGGAAGTATCTCCGCTTCAGGGCAAGATCTCAACACTTTCAGTTCTCTGCGCTTCCCTTTGGCTTATCTACTGCTCCCAGAGTTTTCACAAAATGTCTGGCTCTGGCCATTGCCTTTTGCCGACAAAGAAGTATTCAAATTTACCCATACTTAGACGACTGCCTTATTCAGTCAGCCAGGAAAAGCTGCTCAAGCACCTGGCCTTTGTAAAGACCCTACTAACCTCCCAAGGGTACACAATCAATGAAAAGAAATCCAAACAGGTACACACCCAAAGGATAATCTTCCTGGGAGCAAGTCTGGACACGGCATCCCAGATGGCATGCCTTACACCACAGAAACAAATTTTCCTGACAACCTACTTCTCTCAACTAGACACCAGGCCCCAGCTATCTGCAAGGAAGATTCTGCAAGCTCTGGGGTTAATGGCATCTTGCATACTATTCATTCCATATGCAAGACTGCATGTCAGGAAACTTCAGTGGTACCTAAAGTGCCTTTGGTGTCAACACTCTCAAGACCTGGAAACTCCTCTGCCTATAATTCCTTGCCTGAGAAAGGAATTTTTTTGGTGGGCAACAGCATGCTCCCACAACAAGGGACTGCCCTTCTCCCCACCCCACCCCCGCCCAGACCCTCACCACAGACTCATCAGACTACGCTTAGGGTGCACACCTGGATGGCAGGTGCATACAGGGCCAATAGAGCTCACAGCAACTCCCTCTGCACATCATTCAAAAAGAGATGATGGCTGTGCAGAATGCCTTGATAGCTTTCAAACCCCTTCTCTCTCCAGGGGTCTCCTTATCAAAACAGACAACACCACTGTGATGTGGTACATCAACAAGCTGGGAGGAACTCACTACTACCCTTTATGCAGGCTGGTCATGACCCTTTGGCTCACAGCCTCTTCCATGCAGCTACACCTGTTAGCAGAATTCCTACCAGGCTCTCTCAACTCTCTGGCAGACCAATTAAGCAGAAACCTTCTGGACCCACATGAGTGGCAACTCAACAGAAGTACCTTCACCCTCATAACTCAGAAATGGGGAAACCCGAAGGTCGACCTCTTTGCCTACCATTAGCTCAGCAAATTCTGCACCAGGGAGCATCACTGCATGGCTTGGAAAGTGGATGCCCTGTCCTTCCCCTGGGTCAATCTATCGGCCTGTGCCTTTCCTCCTTTACTTCTCATCCCCAGGGTACTGCTCAGAATAAGGGAGTGAAAACCAAGGACCATTCTTATAGCTCCAGACTGGCCCTGACAACACTGGTACCCCTTGCTGTGCAGCCTGTCCCCGCTGCTTCCATGGCATCTTCCACAGATTCCAAACCTCCTGACCCAGAGCGAAGGGGAATTCATGCATCCCCAATTGCAGACGCTCAATTCAGCCGCTTGGCTTATTCCTTAACCCCAAACCTATCTGCCATCCTCAATAAACAGGTTCTGGATGTTATCCGTGAGGCCAGAAGTCCTAGCACCAGATAGTCTTATGCAGATAAATGGAAAAGGTTCTGGACCTGGATCCAGGCTGAGAGCGCCAATACGGCACAGCCCTCCATCCCTCTCATCCTAGATTATTTAGCTGACTTACTTCACAGTGGTCTCTCTTTCTCCTCTATAAAAATTCATGTCTTTGCTATTTCTGCTCATTTTCCCACTGAGCAGCCCCTTTTCTCACACTCTTTGATCAAACAGTTCCTCAGAGGAGCTAGCAACTTGAGGCCCCTCAAAGGGCACCAACGCCAGCTTGGGACCTTAACTTTGTCTTGGAAAAGCTCACCCTGCCCCCTTTCAAACCAGATTCTTCCGCAGAGCTAAACTTTCTCTCCTGGAAGACAGCATTCCTTCTGGCCATCATTTCAGCCAGAAGAGTCTCTAGGCTGCAAGCACTTGTGTCTGTGGAACCCTTCATCATCTTCCATGCAGACAGGGTATTCCTCAGAACTAACCCATCCTTCATGCCCAAGGTGGTGTCCAGTGTGGCTCTCAACCAATCCATTCATTTGCCCACCTTCTTTCCTAATCCCCAGAACAAGGGGGAAAAGGATTCTTCACTCTCTAGGTGTGCACAGACAGCTCAGATTCTGTCTGGACAGGACTAAATCCTTTCCGAAAGTCTGATCAATTGCTGGTTAGCATTGCAAGAGGGGCAGAAGGCAAAGCCATCTCCAAGCGAACCATTTCCAAATGGATAGCACACTGCATCCATTTCTGCTACAAACAGCATGGGAAGCCTCCCCCCCAAAGGGGTCAGGACACACTCCACTAGAGCAGCCTCCACCTTTGCAGCTTTCCCCAAAGGAGTCCCCACCAGGGACATCCTGGAGGCTGCCACTTGGACATTTGTTCATAATTTTACCAAGCATTACCACCTGCCTCTCTTCTCCAAATCCAGGACAGGGTTTGCCTCTGCAGTCTTGCAGGGCATCCTAGCCAGCCTGTAGTTTCCTTGACTGCTTCCACCCATTTCCTCAGCTTTTAGAATCTACCCAAATGTGATGACTGCAACAGTGAAACACGAAGAACATAGTACAGTTGTGTACACTTACCATAAATGTAGATGTTAGTGTATTCACTGTTGCAGTCCTGGTTTCCTTCCCTCCATCCCCCTTTCTCCTTTTATTACCATTCTTCCTTGTTGTTCACATTTCCTTACAAGGGACATATTGGTATTTATTTTCCACTCATGGGGTTCTTCCACCAGAACCTGGCCTCCTACTTTGGGGGCTCCTGACAGGTTAGGGCAAGAAAAACTGATGTAATGGCATCGGCTGCCTTACTTTATATTACTGACGAACTGACGTCAGTCCTCAAGCGACAGCAACCGATGCAGAAATACTAAGTTTCTGATATTCGGGCCGGCAGCGGGCTACCCTGGCAGGGATAAACCAATTGTGATGACTGCAAAAGTGAATACACTCGAACATCTACATTTATGGTAAGTGTACACAACTGTACTTTTTGGAGTGTTTTTCTTAAATTCTAAAGTAGCACCAAATTCCAATGTCCCCAAAGTTACTATTCAGTGGTGTGAATTGAAGCACTCTGCATGGCTAGTGAATCATAGTAACAAACAAAAAAAGGTATAAGGTGTTTCCTTGACACTGGGAAGTGTAGAGGTTACTGAAACTACTTATTTGACAGAATTACTTGCATGATATGTGGTGGGCACAGAGTTTAAATTAAAAATAAATCCTTTACCTGTTATACTGTCAGTTTGAGGGACTTCTGTCGAGTAGGTGTTTGCTTCTGTTACTCAGCAGTATTATTTTGGGTAGGTTACTGTGACATTTTGCTTATCATTCATAAGAAATATAAATGTATGTAAAGGAATAGTAATATTCAAAAATCCAATAGGCAGCTACAAGGACAAAAGTACCTTCAGCGTCAGCAGCAAAAATTGTATATCCAAGAAAAAATACGCCTGGTACCACCACAGCTCTTCAAATTAACTATCATTTATTAAAACAGTTGGCAATTCAATTCAGTAGTATAAACGCTTTCGGGTTACTCCAAAAACCCTTCATCAGACATATTCAGTAACATTTTTCATTATTTAAATATAGAAAAAGGCACCAAAAAGTTTTTAAATCAATTAGTTTATATACCAAAACTCGCCACTAGATAGTAGTATCTCATCAAAAATTCAATTCTTATAGTGCATTTAATGTAAATGAATATCTTATCATATATATAACAAGACATACACATAGAAATATATTTAATATATTCATAATGCACACATAAAAATGTCTAAATATAAAAATATATATAGAAAAAATGTGTGTGTGTATGTATATATATATGTATATATATATATATATATATATATATATATATATATATATATATATATATACTAATACGTTTGTGACTGACTGAAGACTTCTAAAACGCCCTTGTATCTCATAAATTAAAATGCATATAATCTAATGTGAAAATACACTTGTATAGTATCTATAGGCTGATTTTCTCCTGAGTACATAATTAATGTTTTAAAGGTCTATCTCTCAAGAAGGGTTTAATAGAAACCCTATCATTCAGCCCCTTCCCTTTATCTAAGGTTACCATACGTCCGGGTTTCCCTGGACACGTCCTCTTTTTTGGGCTCCTGTCCAGGCAGTTTCTGAAAATTCTGCGATTTGTCCGGGTTTTGAAACCTGGACAAATCGCAGAATTTTCAGAAACCAGTCATCCCTATTTTGGAGTCTTTCCTCCACTTTGTTTTTTTTTTTTTTTTTTTGATTGGCTCATATACGTATACGAGCCAATCAAAAAAACGGAGCTCTGTTCAATGCGGAACTGCTTGATGTTCCGCATTGAACAGAAGAGGGTCCGCTGTGAGAGGTTTTTATTGGCTTGTATACCGGCGTACGGGCCAATCAAAAATCCCCAAACACGGAGCTACTTGTCTTTAATTCGGAAATGCATTAAAGAGAAGACTAAAGACCCCTTTTTTTTTTCTCTTCACCCTAAGATGGGACAATAAAGACTTATTTTTATTTGCTCTTCAGTCTAAGAGGGGACAATAAAGACCTTAGGTCCTCTTTTACATGCAACCAAATATGGTAACCCTACCTTTATCTGACACATCCTGATTATCCGTTTAATTTCATGTTGTTCTGTGTGATTCTTCATGTTTCCTAGTCTCTTACTCCTGTTAACTAATTCTATTACTGTAAATTTAAACTTATGGCTTAAATAATTATCTAATGTGTGTTTGGCCAAAGCGTTTGTTTCATCCTCCCGATTAATAGCATAAGTATGTTCAATCACCCTTTCTCTTGAGGTTCTATTAGTTTTACCTATATAGTACCTTGTACATTTCTCACAACTAGCTTTTTTTATATGTGTATTATGAATATATTAAATATATTTCTATGTGTATGTCTTGTTATATATATAAGATATTCATTTATATTAAATGCACGGTAAGAATTACATTTTTGATGACATACTACCATCTAGTGACGAGTTTTGGTATATAACTAATTGATTTAAAAACTTTTTGGCACCTTTTTCTATATTTAAATGATGAGAAATGTTACTGAATATGTCTGATGAAGGGTTTTTGGAGTAACCTGAAAGCGCTTACACTACTGAATTGAATTGCCAACTGTTTTAATAAAAGATCGTGAATTTGAAGAGCTGTGGTGGTACTAGGCATAAAGGAATAGTAATACTCTGTTACCTCTTGAGTAAAACTTTTATTAAAATTAAAGGAGAGAGAGAGAGATTATTGGTCATTACATGTAGGCCAACCCACAGTGTACGATAAGTGGGACAGCTTTGAAGTAATATACACCTTGATTAGATGATTAGAATCTGAGCCTGTTTGTTGGTACAGTAAATTAGAATACAACAGCTATATCAGAAATGTGGGGTATACAGTGTGGTCAGAGTGAATTATAGGAAGAATATACATAAATGGATAAAGGTAGGGACCTTTTTTTCCTCACTTTATGGGTTAGAGGGATGTAGTTCTAACTAGGTTGGGTTTGACCTATGTTCATTTGGCAGCCCATGTACTGAAAGGTCTGTCCAGAGGTCTGTCCAGAGAGGGATGAAAATAAACTGCATACACAGCCACTTCCATCTCAGGAGGGGGCTGACAGGATGTTGCTGCTGTTGGTTAGGCTGGGTATGGTCACTCCTGCATTTTGGTGTTCAATGTATATGACCCTGACACAGAGTTCCACATGCAGTCCAGCCAGGGTTGCCAGATGTCCCTATTTGGGCAGGACTGTCCCGAGATCAGCAGCCTGATCCCGAGTCCCGCCCTGCCGGTTTAAATCCCGGGCAGCCTCCACTTTGTTTTTTTTTTTTTTTATTTTATTTTTTGATTGGCCCGTGTACCGGCATCCGGGCCAATCAAAAATCGCTAAACACGGAGCTTCTTGTGTTTAATGCGGAAGTTTCGCATTAAACGAAGCTCCGTGTTTAGCGATTTTTGATTGGCCCATATGCCAGTATACGGGCCAATCAAAACATCGCAAAACAGAGCTACTTCTGTTTAATGCGGAACTGCGATGTTCCGCATTAAACAGAAGTAGCTCCGTGTTTAGCGATTTTTGATTGGCCCGTATACCGGTATACAGGCCAATCAAATCATTGCAAAACAGAGCTACTTCTGTGTAATGCGGAACTGCGATGTTTCACATTAAACAGAAGTAGCTCTGTGTTTACTTATTTTTGATTGGCCTGGGCCAATCAAATAAAAAATAAACACACAGCTACTTCTGTTTAATGCGGAACTCTGATGTTTTGTTTTTTTTTTTTTTTTTTTTTTAGTCCCTACCTGGCCAGTCGTAAATCTGGCAACCCTGAGTCCAGCTGAAGTTGTGGGTGTATACAAGTGCACATTGAGTCTAATATAACTGGTATTGCACTGTGCTTCCTCACCATTTTTGATGATGAGGGATAAGAGTATGTGAAAAATCTTCTGACCCCTGCTTGATGATTGATGCAGTCCCAGTTGTTTCTCTCTTTTTCCTGGTGTCATAGGGAGCTGGTGGACAGTAGGGAAGAATGAGCTAATAGGGGACATTAGCTGGATGGTGGATATGGACAAAAAAGTCTTAGTGAATTAATTAAAAGAAAGCAAATACGGGTAGGGTTACCACCTGTCCCACTTTGCGAGGGACAGTCCCTCTTTGGGCAGTTGTGTCCTGACAAAAAATTGTAAAAATGGCAAATGTCCTGAGATTTTAGGACAAAATTATTTCCTATATTTTATGTAATAGTTGCATAAAACAGTTATTCTGTATCTGAAATGCCTAAATGTTGTAAGAAACAGAATAAGCAACTAAAATGCTACAAGAATAAGCTTTTATTTAGGCAAAAAATTGAAGTTCTATCCATTGTACTGGCCGTGGTTATGTGTCGGCCTGTAAAATCTGATGTTTGTACCAAAAATGTCCCACTTTGGCCATTTGAAAAGGTGGTAACCCTGAATACGGGAATCTAAACAGACATCTAGTTCAGGTTGCCTGCAGTGTTAAAGATCTGCCTCCTAGAGCTCTATGCTTAATGGAAGCAACTGAAAAAATAGATGTTAGAGGAAGAACCTTACAGAAAATGTTGATGATGTGCATGCCTTTACGGATTTGTTTCAGTACATTGTTTTGAAAGCAACTTTGCACTTACGAACAGGATACAAAAACCTTTATTTTTGATAATGTCCATAGTGTTTCCAAGTAAAAAAAAAATTTAATTTAATACAAACAAACAAAAATAAGAGAAAGCAGGATAACTACAAAGTGGGGAAAAAGGATGGGCTCATACCTCTTAAACTCCTAGTGCAAGAAATCTGGACAACTACTGAAGTAATGGGGGGACAAAGGCCCCAAAATAGGGACAGATTTTAAATATTGTTCTTAAAAGTTGCTAGCATAACAGAATGTGTGTTAGCTTACATTTTGTGAAGGATCTGAAGTTTGAAACTCAGAAGTATGCTTTCAATTAGTCACTGTGATCCAGAATGACTTGCCAGAAAAACACAAATTGTATGGAGAAGAGATCAAAAATATGAGGCAAAAATCTGGACAATTGAGAGGTATGGTTCTGGCCCTGTTTAGTTCTAGCTGAAATTTACATAGTCATGCAAGGAATGCTAAATGACCTGTATAAAGCCTTTTCTTCTTATTCACATAGCTTGGTTGGAACCAGGCATATATTTCAGTTCAGCTGCAGAAGCATTAATATCTAAACTAGGGAAAGAAGTATTATCTCATGCTGTTTTTCCGCCATGTGCTTCTAAATAATAATTGGAGCTGGTTCTCGTAGACATGGCCTTGACACATTTTTGAGATGCATAGTGGGTCCTGTGTGGTGTATGGAACTGTTGTAAGGTTCACTAAGAGAATTGCACTTGTGATGAAGTATGAGTTGTGGGCAGCTTTATGAAGTGGTTATCCTACTGAGCTTGCTCCATATAATAGATATCTGAGCAGTGCATCAGTCATTTAGATGCATACTGGGTGCTAGAAAGCAGCACGCATATGGAATGAAAATGATGATGTTCTTCGTGTTTCACTGTTGCAGTCATCACACTTGGGTTATCTGCCTGCAGGTAGCCCTCAGTCGGCCTGAATAGCAGAGACTTAGTATTTCTGCGTCAGTTGCTGTTGCTCCAGGACTAACGTCAGGTTGTCAGGGTTATAAAAACAGGCAGCCGGCACCATTACATCAGTCCTTCTTGCCGAGGAGCCCAAAGCAGAAGCAGTTCACATGAGTGCCGATCAGCCACTACATGAGTTTTCGTTTCTGAAATGAGTCATCCTGAAGTCTTCTAAAGCTAAGTACCCCATTGGGGATCATTTTTTCTTGCTCTAACCGATGTCAGAAAAAATTAACAATTGTCTCGCTTGTGGAAAGCAAATACCACACCAAGATTTCCATTCTTACTGCATCACCTGTTTAGGCCCAGACCCCGACGTACCTCGCTGTTGGTTTTGTGCCTTGTTCACTGCCCAAACTGTTCATCGTCAGGCCCTTATTGTCGCTAAATACTTTTGTTCTTGATCTTCGTATTCTGAAATGGCTTCTCTAAGCCATCCGACTGCCGATCTTCCAAAAAAACATAATGATAAAGACAGAGACGGACTGCACAGGTCCAAAACTGCCGGCGACGCTTCTGTTAAGCTAGTTGCCAGTTTGCCTGTACTCAGTGAGGAGCTTTCACAGCCCTTGATGCCCACTTCAGTGGATTCGCAGACCTCTACCGAGACCCGTTTGGAGTCCGGTATACCACGAGACTCATCTTCGACTACGGAACCTGCAAGTGTCTCTACCTTGGATGGGTCTGAAGCCGCTGAGCAGGCTCTGGCTTCTGAGGAAGTTCTTTGCACTACAGACATTCGACACAAACCGACGACTTTCGCATCTTCAGTTCTGTCTAAAACTACTGAGTTTCTAAGGCCAAGAGTAAACACTACTCCTAAAAAAATGACGACCCAAACTCAAGCACCTGCTTCCTTGCCACAACATCAGATGCTTAAAATGGCAGAAGACCTAATTATGCTAATTAGGGGAAGCTATCCTTCCCCTGCTAAGAGAAAAAGAGACCTGTCCCCAGATGTTTTAACAGACCAAGAGTCCGACGACTCTGAGTTATCTGATTATGAAGACATGCCTTTATCTGCTTATGAGGATTCAGATGCAGAGGAATCCATTCCCTGTGCTTCTCCTCCAGAGGATTTTTCTTTTGGTGAAACCTTACATACTTTAAGAGAGCATTTCCACTGGGAATGCCAAGACTATCCTCAGTCCAAAAAGAGACTCAGAGAATTTCTAGATTTGCCACAACATAGGCACTTGTCAATACTCAGTCCTGGATGTTGTGGATGACGTCTTTTTGGAATCCAGTCTAACTTCTGATACTTAACCCCCTGCTCCTAGGAAACCAAGCAGGCACTACAGAGTTCCTGACTCTCTCAAATTCCTTTTCAAAAATCCTACTGCTGACCCAGAGGTCATCTCCCAGGGGCCTAAAGGTATCAAAGCAGCTACAGCTAAGAATCCCACCCTTCGGACAGGGATTCCAGAGCTTTAGACAGATGGGGGGTAAGAAAGTATACACCTCTGCAACTCGACATTAGAACTTTGACTTGCCAGTTTTGCATGCTAAAGTGCCAACAGCATATCATGGAACTTATTAAGCAAAAATTAGCTACTTTTACGGACTGTGCAGAAAATAAAGAATTGCAAGAGCTTATGCATTCTGCAAGCCAAGTCAGCAAGCATACTTTGCAATGTGGCTTTGACGCCCTAGAAGCATCTTGCAGGGCAGCAGTCACTGGTTCTGTACTGAGAAGGCATGCTTGGCTTAAGGAGCAGACCTTGCCAAACCATGTCAAATCAAAATTACTAGACGCTCCATTGAACAAGGACAATCTGTTTGGCACCAAAGCAGAAGCGGTTCTTAAAAAGATGAAAGAAAAAGCTAAATCTATGCAGACAGTCAAATATTTCTTGCAAGTACAGCCTCCTAGATTCAGTAGGCATTGCCCGTTGAAGCATTGGTCCTTTCCAGCCCCCTCTAGGCCATCTCAAACTAGACCCAGGGGAAAAAAGACCTCCCAGACTAGAGTCTCAGGGTATGTAGATATCCAAGCAATGGAGTGCCTCCACTTCAAAAACAGGGACTTCTAAGCCACTCCCTTACGGAAAGAATTCATAATGACTTCTCAACTCCACTCCTCACCTCTGCCCAGCTGCTCATGCCCCTAGGAGGAAAACCTGCCCATCCTGCAAAAAACTGGACTTCCATCACCAAAGATCGATGGGTCCTCAGCATTGTATCCCAGGGATACACATTTTACTTCCACTCCCTGCCAACCCCAAAAGGGTTCCCAAATCTTCCTCCAAACTAGTGCGCAGAGGCACAATACCAAGTTCAATTCCTGCTCTCCATAAGGGCTATTCAGCCTGTTCCTGCAGAGCAGATAGGTCAAGGGTTCTATTCCAGACTTTTCCTGGTATACAGAAAAGAGGGCACGTGGTACCCAATTCTAGATCTTTCCATTCTAAACACCTTCCTTGTGGTACCAAAATTCAAAATCCTCACCCTTCAGCAGCTTCTTCCTATGCTGGCCAAAGATGCCTGGTTAGCCACCCTAGACCTAAAAGAATCCTATCTGCACATCCCTATCAGGGACTCATGCAGAAAATACCTATGCTTCAGGGCAGGATCTATGCATTATCATTTCTCTGCACTTCCCTTTGACTTGACCACTGTTCCCAGAGTATTCACAAAATGCCTGGCTCCAGCTGTTAGCTAATGCAGAGAGAACATTTCAAATTTACCCATATTTGGACGACTGCCTGATTCAGGCAGACAGTCAGGAAATACTGTTGCAGCACCTGACATTTGTAAAAAAAACCTTCTAACCTCCCTGTGGTACACTATTAATGAAAAGAAATCAAAACTAGTCCCCAGTCAAAAGATTATATTCCTGGGAGCAAGCTTGGACACAGGATCCCAGATGGCATTCCTTACTCCAGAAAAACAAGCCTATCTTACAGGCTACTTAACTCAAATAGCCACCAAAACCCAGCTATCCGCAAGGAAAATCCTGCAGGCCTTAGGGTTCATGGCCTCTT
Source organism: Protopterus annectens (assembly GCF_019279795.1). NCBI lineage: Eukaryota > Metazoa > Chordata > Ceratodontiformes > Protopteridae > Protopterus > Protopterus annectens. The sequence continues at coordinate 935,261,154 of NC_056725.1, read as the reverse complement.
GCTTACTACTAATTCCATATGTCAAACTGCATATGAGGAAACGTCAGTGGTACTTAAAAAGTCTTTGGTGCCAACAGTCTCAGGACCTTGAAACTGTCATTCCTATCACACCTTGTCTAAAGGCAGAGTTTCTTTGGTGGGCAGCAGCATGCAACCACAACAGGGGACTGCCCTTTACTCAACCCCATGCCGCCCAGACCCTAACCACAGAAGCATCAGACTATGCCTAGGGGGACACACCTGGATGACATGTGCATTCAGGGCCACTGGAGCCCAAGTCAAATTCATCTGCATATCAACCAAAAAGAGATGCTAGCTTTTCAGCATGCTCTAACAGCTTTCAGATCCCTACTCTCACCAGGACCCCTGCTAATAAAACAGACAACACCACAGTTATGTTGTACATCAACAAGCAGGGGGGGAACCCACTCTGCAGGCTAGCAATGGCCCTGTGGAACACTTCTTTGGACATGCAAGTCCATCTGCAAGCTCAATTCCTGCCAGGCAAACAAAACTCAGTGGCAGATGACTTAAGCAGAAATCTCCTAGACCCGCACAAGTGGCAATTAGAGCCCAGCACCTTCAGCCTTCTGATTCAGAAATGGGGGACCCCAGAGGTGGATCTCTTTGACTCACCCTGCAATCACCAGTTCAGCTAATTCTGCACCAGGGCACCTCACAGCAGGGCCTAGAAAGTGGACGCCCTATCCTTCCAGTGGGTAAACCTCCCTATCTACGCATTTCCCCCTCAGCCCCTTTTCTCAAGAATATTGCTCAAGATAAATAAGGACAGACCAAGGGCACTCCTGATTGCCCCAGACTGGCCATGCCAGCACTGCTACCCACTACTGTGCAGCCTGTCACCGGTGCCACCCTGGCACCTACCCCAGAGCCCAACCCTCCTCACATGGCAGGGGGGACAGATCTTGCATCCACAATTGCAAACCCTGAATCTTGCAGCCTGGCTTTCCTTGAAATCTCCCCCAGTGACAGCCTAAGCAAGCAGGTGCTGGGTGTCATTCTGGAAGCCCGAAGACCCAGTGCAAGGAAATCCTATGCTGATAAGTGGTAAATGTATTGCTCCTGGATTCAATCTAAAGGAGAGGACACAACTCTGCCCTCCCTGCTGTTAAAGTATCAGCAACATATTATGGAACTAATTAAACAAAAAATGATGTTGATTCCTGATTGTGCAGAACATAAAGATTTACATGAGTAAATGCATTCTGCTAACCAAGTTGGAAAACATACTTTGCATTGTAGTTTTGATGCTTTAGAAGCATCTTGCAGGGCTGCTGTCACTGAGTCTGTTCTGAGAAGGCATGCTTGGCTTAAGGAACAAATCTTGCCAGACCATGTCAAAGCAAAATTACTAGATGCTTCATTAAACCAAGAACGTCTGTTTGGCTCTAAACCAGAAGTCGTCCTCAAAAAGATGGAGGAAAAAGCTAAATCTATGCAAACTTTTAAAGATTTCCTATATGCACAGCCACCTAGATTCAGTAGGCATTGGCCTTCTAAAAACTGGTCTTTCCCAGTCCCTGCCAGACCTTCTCAGTCCAAACCCAGGGGCAGCAGACCACCAAGACTACAGTCTCAGGGTATGCACAGATCTAAACAATGGAGTGCTCCCACCTCAAAATCAGGGAGTAATAAGTCACCATCCTATGGAAAAAGTTCACAATGACTTGTCCTTCATCCTTCCAAGCCTTGCCCAAGTACTTGCACCTTAGGAGGAAAACTAGCCCTCCACTCAAAAAACTGGGAATATATTATCCAGGACAGATGGGTCTTGAACATTGTATTCCAGGGATACAGATTCTACTTCCACTCACTGCCAACCCCAAGCAGATGGCCAGACCTCCCCCCAAACCAGTGGGCAGAGGCACAAAAGCAGGTACTTTCTCTTCTCAGTATCAAGGCTATTCAACCTGTCCCAGCAGAGCAAAGGGGACAAGGTTTTTACTCCAGACTGTTTTTGGTACCCAGAAAAGAAAACTCTTGGTTGCCCTATCCTGGATCTGTCTCTTCTCAACACCTTCCTGGTGGTTCCAAGATTCAAAATGCTTACGCTCCAACAGCTGCTTCCTATGCTAGCCAAGGACTCCTGGCTAGCCACCCTAGACTTAAAAGAAGCTTATCTGCACATCTCCATAAGGGAGTCTTGCAGGAAATATCTAAGTTTCAGAGCAGGCTCTATGCACTACCAGTTCTGCACTTGCCTATGGCTTGTCTACTGTGCCCATGGTATTCACAAAATGCCTAGCTCCAGCCATTGCATATTGCAGGCAGAGAAAAATTCAAATTTACCCATACTTGGACTATTGCCTGATTCAAGCGGACAGTCAGGAATTGCTTCTTCGGCACCTGACATTTATAAAGAGACTTCTAACTTCACTGGGATATGCCATCAATGAAAATAAATCACATCTGGTAGCCAGCCAAAAGATTGTATTCCTGGGAGCAAGCTTGAACACAACTTTCCAGATGGCATTCCTCACTCCAGAAAAACAGATTTATTTGACAAACTGCTTCAATCTACTGGCCACCCAAACCCAGCTATCTGCAAGAGAAATACTGCAAGCCCTATGTTTCATGGCCTCTTGCATTCTACTAATTCCATATACAAGACTGCACATGAGGAAACTTCAGTGGTACTTAAAAAGTCTCTGGTGTCAACTTTCTTAGGACCTGGAAACAATGATTCCTATCATTCCTTGCCCAAGGACAGAGTTCCTTTGGTGGGCAGAGGCCTGCTACCACAACAAAGGGATACCTTTCACTCAACCCCCTGCCTCCCAAACCCTAACAGACACATCAGTCTATGCATGGGGGGTCACATGGCAGGAAAATGCATTCAAGGCAAATGGAGCCCAAAACAAATGCACCTGCATCAGAAAGAAATGTCAGCTGTACAGAATTCACTGACAGCCTTCAAATACCTTATTCTTTCAGGGCAACTATTGATAAAGACAGACAACACCACAGTTATGTGGTACATAAAGAAGCAGAGGGGAACCCATTCCTACCCACTCTGCAGGTTAGCCGTGGCTCTGTGGAACATGGCCTTGAGCAATCAAGTGCACCTGCAAGCTCAATTCCTGCCAGGCAAACTAAATTCACTGGCAGATGACTTAAGCAGAAATCTAATGGACCCACACGAGGGGAAACTGGAGCGCAAATCATTCAAGTTTCTGATCCACAGGTGGGGGCACCAGATGTGGACCTCTTTGCTTCCCCACAGAACTATCAGTTGAGCAAATATTGCACCAGAACTCCCCACAGCCAAGCATGGAAAGTGAATGCCCTGTCCTTTACATGGGAAAACCTCTCAATCTATGCCTTTCCCCCTCTGCCCCTCCTCTCGAAGGTTCTACTAAAGATCAAACAGGACAAGCCAAGGACAATTCTGATTGCACCAGACTAGCCATGCCAGCACTGGTACCCACTTCTGCGCAGCCTGACAGTAGTGCCACCATGGCATCTGCTTCAGATCCCTTTCCTGCTGTCCGAGTAGGAGGGCCAGACTTTGCATCCTCAGCTGCAAACCCCAAACCTAGCAGCCTGGCTCATCCCCTGAACACTTCACCAGCAACCCTCAGTAAACAGGTGCTGGATGTCATCCTTGAGGCAAGGAGGCCTAGTACTAGGAAATCTTATTCAGAAAAGTGGAAAAGATACTGTTCTTGGAGCCAGTCTCAGGTAATGGACACAACCATGCCGAACTTACCTCAAGTCCTAAATTACCTAACAAAACTGCTCCACAAAGGCCTATCCTTCTCTTCAATTAAGATTCATGCCTTTGCCATCTCAGCTCATTGCAATACTGTGCCACCCCTCTTCTCTCACCCTCTGGTCAAACAGTTCCTGAGAGGAGCCAAAAATTTAAGACCCCCCAGGAGAGCTCTCACTCCAGCCTGTGACCTTAACTTTGTACTGGAGAAGCTCATGCTTCCTTCCTTTGAACCTGCTGCTACAGTAGAGTTAAAATTCCTCTCTTGGAAAACAGCATTACTTCTAGCCATCACTTCAGCAAGAAGAGTGTCTGAATTGCAGGCCCTTATGGCCATGGAACCCTTCATTATCTTCCATGAGGACATTGTTTCCTTCAGGACTAACCCATCATTTATGCCCAAGGTGGTATCTAGTGTGGCTTTAAACCAATCCATTCATTTGCCAACCTTTTTCCCTAATCCTCAGAATAAAGGGAAAAGGATCCTGCACCTGGACGTGCACAGGCAGCTTAAAGTCTACCTGGACAGGACTAAACCTTTCAGAAAATCTGACCAGCTGCTAGTCAGCTTTGCTACAGGGGCAGAGGGCAAGGCAATGTCAAAGCAAACCATTTCTAAATGGATAGCACACTGCATCCATTTCTGCTACAAACACCATGGAAAACCTACCCCACAGGGGATCAGAACTCATTCCACTAGGGCTACCTCAACCTCTACAGCATTTCTCAGGGGAGTCCCTACGAGGGACATTCTGGAAGCTGCAACCTGGAGTTCTGTACACACCTTCACCAAACATTATCACTTGCCTATCTTTTCTAAATCCAGAGCTGAATTTGACAGCAGTCTTACAAGGCCTGCTAGCCAGCCCTAATGCTTCTTGACTGCTTCCACCCTTCCTCAGCTTTGGGAATCAACTCACGTGTGATGACTGCAACAGTGAAACACAAGGTACATAGTACAGTTGTGTACACTTACCATAAATGTAGATGTTCGAGTGTATTCACTGTTGCAGTCCTGGTTACCCTCCCTCCAGCCCCCCTGACTTCTCTATACTTTCTACCTATCCTTTTTTTGGCCATATCTTATAACATTGGTATTTACTTTTTACTGGGGTTGTTCCACACCATGTAATTGCTTCCTATTTTGGGGGCTCCTGACATCTGGGGCAAGAAAAACTGATGTAATGGCATTGGCTGCATGTTTTATACCTCTGACAACCTGACGTTATGGAAGAAGCAACAGCATCCGAGACAGAAATCCCAAGACTCTGGTATTCAGGCCAACTGAGGGCTACCTGCTGGCAGATAACCCAAGTGTGATGACTGCAACAGTGAATACACTCGAACATCTACATTTATGGTAAGTGTGCACAACTGTACTTTCTAGGACATGCCCCTTAAGAGAAAATGTACATGCATCTCTAGACCACTGCTAAAGTGAGATCTCCTCAAACTCTTCCCTTTAAGACTATTGACTACATATTCCCCCTTTTCATTACCAGTTGTCTAGCCCAATAGCTGCTACAGTCTCAGAACATCCGTATACCTACAGGTGCCCTGCTTCTGTGTTGGTGAGCTGGGGTAATGTTAAAATAGATATGAACAGTTTGTTGGTATCTGGCAAAGGATAACTGGTGCCACCTTTGATATTCTTAGTAGCCTCAAACCCATTCTAATAAATGCTTTTCGAGGTTTTATTAATATTTTTTGCCCTTCTTTTTTGTGTATGTTATGGACCATTATCTGACTCTGGAGGCTTTCCTCATTTGCTGGGTCTTTCTAACATTCCTTTTCATTCTGCTCAACATTTTGCATAAGGGTTAGGCCAACTTTGAGTAATCTCGGGGCAGTGCTATACTACTGCTACTGTGGAGTTTTGTATTAAATCCCCACCCTAGTCATGTCCAGCAGTGTTCTGAGGGTGGGACATACAGTGGGCATTAGCTTTGACCCATCTTGCCCATTCGCAGTAGTACTGCACCAAGGAAATTATATTACTTTATTTACTCTAAACCTCTGCCCCTCCACCCACCCCCCTCCAAGGATGGGCACACATATCTCCTCTTCCTAAAACCTCAGTTGCCTGAACCAGTAATCTAATTAAATCTGGGTTGCCTGGGCCATAATCAGAACTTTATCCCTCTATGGCATGGCACTGGTGAGATACTTTATTAATATTAAGTAACTTCATCTTGCTCTGTACCACACATTTTGAGCTTGTTAGAACAAAGACAAATACAGTTTTCTCTATCAAGTTTGCTTATACCTTTCCAACATACTCAGTTTTCAGTTTCATCATTTCTGACAGATGTTGACATTTCTTAAAAAGTGCTGGTCTGTCATACTAGGACTAACAAGACACTTTAAAATAGATATCAGTTGCTGACTATAAGAAGTGAAGATGCACCTCTGTTGGAAGAGGCATCTTACATGCACTACTAATGTTTTCAACTCCAGGAAACCTGTTTTTATGTCAGTATTTATATTCATATTTATGTTAGTGTCAGATACATCATTTTCTAGATCATCATCATCATCTTTCGGCTGTTCCCGTTAGGGGTCACCACAGCGGATCACCTGTTTCCATTTCTTGCTGTCCTCTACATCTTGCTCTGTCGCACCAACCACCTGCATGTCCTCTCTTACCACATCCATAAACCTTATCTTAGGCCTTCCTCTTTTCCTGTTACCTGATGGCTTCAATCCTTAGCATCTTTTTCCCAATATACTCAGCATCCCTACTCGGCGCATGTCCAAACCAATGTAATCTTGCCTCTCTGGCTTTGTCTCCAAACCTTCCAACCTGGGCTGACCCTCTAATATACTTATTCCTAATCCTGTCCAACTTTGTCACACCCAGTGCAAATCTTAACATCTTTAACTCTGCAACATCCAGCTCAAACTCCTGCCTTTTTGTCAATGCCACTGTCTCCAACCCATATAACATCATTTTCTAGATCATGTGGGAAATAACTCAGCACCCAAAATGGGGAAAAATAGCAAATGGCTATAACCAACTGGAAAGAAATGTATAGGCAATGTAATCCTGAAACACTTGTGCATGTAAATTTCAGATAAATATAAATTTATAAAACAAACTTTCCTGAAAAAAAAATAGCTGTGCCATACTGGTGGAAACTGAAATCTGAACCGCAGACTAATCTGAACCGTAGACTAAACAGAGACAAAATGTAATCCTCCATGAAACACTGGCAAGATTTTAATTTGAATTTTCAAAAAATGTGACTAAACATGTGTTTTTATTTTTTTTCAGTGAACATCAGCTGCTTGGCTCACATTAATTTCTTGTGTGTTTGGAGCTTTTTGAATTGTTTGCTCTGAATAAAAGTTTATGGTTTTGTCCTGTCAAAAGATTATATATCTTGTTCTAGATTTGCATTTATTCATCCAAAAACAATAATTGAAATTAACATATGATTATAAAAAAAGTTGGCAATGTCCTTTTAAGAAAACCGTATACATTTATACCTGCACCTGATGTTAACATTTTACTGTGTGAAAGAGAGATTAGAAAACAGTAAGGGTTACTGGGATAATTTGACTACAAAAGAGAAGTAATTTTAACTAGTTTAAAGCCATGCTGTGTTTTTATATACCTGTGCTAATTGTGGTGCAGTAGTAGTTGTAAATTTGTAAATTTTCAGGTTTATGAGGCTAATTTAGGTCTGTTGCAAAATACTGATGCTTTAAAAAAATCTAAGTGGTAACCCAGTGGAGAAGTTTCAAAGCTGTCGAAACAACTTATTACATACTTAATTACTAAAGGAGACTACCACATTAAAATAAGACCAGTTTTGCACGGTAGAACACCTAAGTGGCCAAATTTATTCATCTTGTCACAAATCAACAGTGCTCAATTAAATCCCCCTGTGAACCACATTTTTAAGATTTGGTTGTTTAACCAAATAAATGCATTTCCATTTTGCTTGCTAGGTTGTTGGAAGAATTTTCTGTAGCTTGTATTTAAAATACTGTAGAATACCTTTAATGATCAACAGTGACTGTAAATTTTTAAGTAAAGGTTATAGTCATTGTTATAATCTAGACAATATTACAATATAATCTTTTAAAACTTTGTTTCAGTCCTCCCCACCAGGTCATTAGCTTAACTCACCACTCAGACTATCTCGGCAAATAGTGCTTTGGCTGATCTTTGACAAACTAAATAAAACTGACCACTTGGCTATTGTAGTGGAGATATTTTAGTAGCCAACAATGCAACTTCCTATATTCCAACAGTGGTAGTGAATTGGGATTGGAAACCATATACTTTTGGTTGCCTTAAATGGATATAGTACTTTAATTTTAGAATGTAGTCAGTTTTGTCCCTTGTACAAATAGTAGTTGAATGTACTGTTATTTTTAATGGTGTCAGCCTCCAACAAGTAAGTGTTATGACTCTGGACACTGGTGTTGTGCCCATTTGTTCAAATCAATTTATTTCATGTTAGGTGTTGTGCCCATTCATGCAAACTGGTTTCTTTCAAGTTAGGTGTTGTACCCATTCATGCAAACCGGTTTCTTTCAAGTTAGGTGTTGTGCCCATTCATGCAAACCGGTTTCTTTCAAGTTAGGTGTTGTGCCCATTCATGCAAACCGGTTTCTTTCATGCTGGATGCAAGAATGCCTGTTCAGAGTTACTTAAATATGTTGTTATAAATGATTGATCATCATTGTGATTTTCATTTTGTATGCCAACAGTAATGAATTGATGTTATTTCTGGAGTTAATGAATAAAAGTTTATGGTTTTGTAGTTTTTGTATTATTAATAAATGGAGTTTGGGTGGCAAAAGCCAGGGTACCTTTTTGGCTGGGCTTGTATAGGCCCAGGGCCGATAGCCTAGTACCTACCTATGAACCTATGTGTCTGCTGTTCTTAGAGGTGACAGTTTACCATAATTCCATCATTTATCTTACAAGCTGTTAAATGACTCTATTGCTCACCCTGCCCATGTTTAAGAAAAGTTTCCAAGAGTCCTCTGATAAGGCTCAGTAGGAATGCAGTGGAAGGCAGGAAGTTTATAGTCAAATTGCAGAGGTGTTTCAGAGGTTTTGGAGAAGGGAGTGCACTTATGACTTGCCAGAGAGTACTTTTTGAACAGGTGGATGAGTTGAAGACTGAGCGGCACAAGGACATGGTTTATCAGAGGTCTGTAGGGTAAGACAAACATGGGAATATTTTGATGCATCTCTTCTCTTTTGAGTAAGTGTTTTAAAATATTTTCAAAGTACTTGTCATTTTTTTTTATAAACACTCCCCCATTTTCCGTATGGCTTGTGATGTAAAAAAACTTGCAACTAAGGATTGTGTCAGCGTGGTTTGTTTTCATTTATATAAAAGTATGATTCCTTATGTTGTAAGTGATGGTTTAATAAAGATGTTTTGTTTAAAAAAAAAAAAAAAAAAAAAGGTGGGCAGGAATTGAATAATTTATGTAATATTGCTTATGTTTTGTGATATATAGCAATACATGTGAATTATAAAGTTTGTTAATTTAAAAGTTTGTTTACTTTGTATAAATGTAAATTTGCCTGTGTTACAAATGATTATTCACTAAAGGTATTGAAAAAAAAAGAGTGACATTGGTAAGAAATGTGTAATTGGCACCTTTCAGATATGATGGTGGTAGTTCAAACCGTAATAGTAAGTAAAGATAGGAATCTTTGGCATCCAGCAACTGGCAGAATGTTTTAATTGTTTTTGTACTTGTATTACAACAAATCTGGTTTGTTTCCCAAATCATTTGTGTTGATCCTTTTATAGTAGCAAAACTAAAAGATCTTTAAGAAGAGAATGTGTCAGCATTTCTTGTGTTATCAAGACACAAAGTAAGAAGTGCGCCTTGTATAAACATGTTTTATAAATTTATGGGTACTACGTTAATCAGCGATGCACATGGTCCTGACATTTTACATTTAGGGTGTAGGTGGTTGAATGCTTCTACTACACAATTTCTTTCAAATTTAAATTAATTATTTGCTTTAATATCAGCCTTGAAAAGAAAACTAGGTGTTGAACTAGAGTTTCATCAACTGTTTTCAAGCATGTGACTTGCTGATTTCATTTAATTTCACCTGTTTTAACGTGTTTCATACCTTGAAGAAACATTATTTGTTATTTGTTGTCGCAAAATGTGGATAGGGAGAACTGAGTATATCATTTGTGACATATTTTACTGTTGTTGGTTTTGCAGGCTATTTTTGTTTTATGAGTTTGTCACTGAAATTTGCACAGTGTTGCAGGATTATAACCATGTGTGCCTGTCAAGACTGTTAATGTGTTTTCATGGGGAAACGTTTTCTTTCACTCAAATAAAATGTAGTTTCAGATAAGTAAGCTGTGTGTTGAGACTACCATCTTGGTGACCATTCTGATCGCTTCTACCAGTTAATATGTTGTGATATTACCTAATTTCCTTGAAGCCCTTTTCCTTTTTTTGTCAGTAAAATAACTGTGACATTTGAATTGTCCAGTATTTTTAATATGGTTTCAAAGATGAAGTCTCTGATTTGTTTGTACATTGGAAAGGGTTGATTTGTCATTTCAGAGGTTCAACTGGAAAAGGCAACCTCCAAAGAAAAGTCAAATATGGTTGTATTTTGACTTAGTGTCTGGCAGTTATCCTAGAGAAATAAAGCCCTCAACTGTTTAATGACCTGCTTCCTGTAGTCTGGGGTGCAAGGTTTGATTCTTTCCATCTCCATTTGCCTGTTCTGTGTCTTTGAGCAAGTCATTTAACCATATTGTGTTCCCAACACTGAAAACAGACAGTTGTGTACAGTGGGATAACCTGATCGACAAATGATTAAAAAACGTTTTGAAGTTTTTTTGAGAAATCTTATACAAACCCCCCCCCACACACACACACACATACGCACACACACTTTTGCATATGTGTGTCCCAAACACATGCATGTCTAGCCAGTCTTTGTTACTTAACTGGAAGTGTCAGGTTTCTAAAGAGAAACAAAACAATTGCCACTTTGGGGAACAATGAAAAAGAAGATGGGTTAATGTTGAGAGAAATGTAAGTGGTGATAATTTTAATCCTAATACTGTCTTGTTGACAGGTGCGTAGAGGAGTGTGTTTGTTTTGCTGATTGATTACAGTTCCAGGAGTTATTCAGGAATGATGTATTGCCTTAGTCTCAGGAGTCATTCAGTAATGAGGTGCTGCCTTTAAAAAGATGTTTGAACATGGTGTGGCATACATAGGGCAAACCCTAGTTAACTGGGCAGGAGCCGGGCAGCCAAGTGCTCCGGATTATGCTGAAGGTGCCGCATTCAGCCCCTAATGAGCACACTGTTCCGCATTGTACAGCTTTGACTCCACTGTACAAGTTTTTAGTGGTTAGTATACCACAATTACTGCCAGTTGGCATCGCGGTATACAAACCAAATAATCGCTCCTCTGTTCCGCGTTGAACAACACTGGCTATGCTACAAGGTTTTTGATTGGCTCGTATACCGCAATTACAGCCAATAGCAATCACAGTATACGAGAATATCAACTAAGTGTTCCTGAGGACGGGAGCCAATGAGAGCTCACAAATACTTACCCAGTCACGTACCGGCAATGGTTTTCATGCCATAAAATTGCCTTCAAAAAGGCCTTTGAGATGCAGTCAGGAAGTATCTGGTAGTGCTCCCTGGAGAAAATGAAACTTGCTGTTCGTGCCATGGGTCATTGGAAGATAAGCCAGGAAGGATTTGTGAAGTGTGTGGAAGGATGGGATAGCACCGAATGGGAGTCTGCAGACCTTCAGGGAGCTGGCCAGCTGGGGATGGAGTGCGTGCATCTGTTCCAAAAGGCTGAGTTTTATTTTTGCTGCAGCCTGGAGGTGCTGCGGTGGAACTTGAAGGATTTTCACTTATATTGTTGTGGACTGAGGGAGCTGCAGCTGCTTACTGTGCAGAGGTAAGTGTGTGTTAGAAATGTATGTATGTAGATTGTGTGTGTTAGAAATACTGTTGGTAGGTATGCAGGCTGTGTGTGTGTTAGAAATAATGATATTGTGTGTGTGTGTATGTGTGTGTGTGTGTGTATGTGTGTGTGTGTGAGTAGCCCGCTGTACAGATGCTGAGACTGTAGATGGATTATTTTGCGTTCTGGAGATGCATAACAATGACACTAACTAGACTGCCTGGATAAGAGCAAATGCAGTGGTACAGATTTTTTTATACCTGAAATTAAAAATAAGGGTAACTTTATTGCAACAAAACTGAAAACTAATGACTCTCACAGGTCAACTAATGACAGCATATTGTCATTAGTTTTCAGTTTTGTTGCAATAAATTTGTTTTCTTTACTGGTGAGTGGTGAAGCACTTATTGGTGGTTCCGGAGCTGTTTGCTGTTTTCGTTTGTATCCAAATTGGATTTATTCAGTGGTAACTTTATTATGGCAAAAATGTAGCTGGAGTGATGGTCATAACATAGATATACTGATGTAATACACTTATCAGTTAACTTGTGGACTGTTTCTTTCTGAAATTGCTACGCCTTGTTTGCTGTAGCATAGACTAAATTCAGACTTACTGAATCCTTGATTGTATAACTTGAGCACTATTTTTTTTTGGAGAAGGTTCCCCCTGCACCCTAATGGCAGGAGTGTGCAGTTAGAACTTGTCTGATAGAAGACTGCTGGAATGGGGCTCAGTTTTTAGCTTTTTATTGGTTAATTTGTTTAAATCAGTTTCCTCATTTGCTACTGTTATATTAAAAAAAATAAATAAATTGTATGCCTTGCCGCTTAGCTAGGGTTAAACTATACCTGGCACCATAAAGTGTGCTCTTCAAATTTTCCCTTAGAAGTAGCCAGTTTTTTTAGTTTTAATACTCAAATCTGTTTCTTTGAGCTCAGCACTTGTTCAGAACTTGTTGTAAGCACTAAATAAGCTACAAATTACTACAGCACTCAACTTTCCTCACTTGTCTAGAGGAAAACAGTTTTTAGTACTTAATAAATAAGCACCTATCCAGGCATGTCTAAGGGTTAGCTCCTGGTGTTTTCTCCTGTCTACCTGATGAATCTGGACATCTTGGGGCAATGCAGCAATTGCCTCATGTACACAGACAACCCTCTTCTCCTACCACCCAACACTACAACCTGTAAGAGATGCACTTATATAGCCAAACTTGAAGCAAAGCTCTCTTCACCCAAGACTGGACAAGACAGTCAAGAGGAGAATGTAAACACTTGCACCCCACCACACTCATCACATAGTCCCTCAAAACCTACACCAGCAAAACGCACACATAAGAACACAAAACACACACATACATTCACAGAGGCTCTCAATAAAAATCTGCTCAAGCAGCAAAGATCTCCAAAGCAGAAATGCATGCAACCTCCCACCCTCCCAACACAACCCAAATGACACATAGCCCAAAAACGCAGTGTGCCACTCAACCACAGTCCATAAGGCATAACAATGTACTCAGCACTCTAGTCAAAGGTGACTCTGTAGTCAGGCACACTGATGTTCCACTGACCAGGCTAAACAAGGAGAAAGTTACTGTCAGCTGTCTGTCGGGTGCCAGGATCCACCACATAACGCACGCACTCAGGTCACTCCACAACAAGTAAAAATATGACTCTGTAATTGTTCATGTTGGTGTGAATGACCTGAGACGTACCTCCCTGGACTACATGAAAAGAGACATGGAGGAGCTCTCCGATCGTGTAGCCCAGGCAGGTATGACCCTAGCCCTGAGTAGCATCCTGCCATCACCCAGAATGATACCACAGTACAAGGACAAAATGATTGACTTCAACAATTGGCTAAGCTTCTGGTGTCATTCTAAGCGGCTCCAGTATATGTCTGCCTGGGATGACATGATCAGCAGACGATGCTTTGCCAGAGATGGCCTGCACCTGTCATCCTTGGGATTCCAGATACTGGCTTAGGCTCTTGCTACCCCTATAGTGCCTTTTTTAGGCAAGGTTCAAATGACAAATTCACCATGGTAACAGATACAAGCAAGCAAAATCTGAGGGTAATGCTACTCAATGCTAGAAGTCTAAACCTCAAAATGCATTCACTCGAGGCACTCCTTAAAATGGAGAACATCAACAACTGTGCAGTGACAGAGACCTGGCTCAAGGCTCCAGAGAGCATCCCTGCATTGCCAGGCTCTAATTCATACCACACCTTTTGGCCACCTAACCTGGACCGAAACACTAAAGGTGGAGGCGTGTCCATATCCATTAAGGATATCCACACCTTCAGGCTAGTTGCTCAGCGTAATGCATCTGAGATTATCCAAGTGCAACTAACTCTGGGCAAGACCGCAGTCCAAATTGTAACTTGCTACAGATCCCCCACCATGCACCAGGATTCCCACTCCTCATTTCTTGATACACTGGAAAATATTAGGGTACAACCAAACACCCTAATAATGGGTGATTTTAACTACCCCACCATTAACTGGGAAAACTACACATGTACCAACTCTTTTGCTCAACTTTTTATGGAATTCATAAATTCCAATGCCTTTGATCAACTTATCCACACCCCCACCAGGGTCAACAATATCCTAGACCTGGTCCTTACCAATATGGGCGACCGGTGTGCCACACCAGAGGTCAATTCCTCGTTGGTCAGATCCGACCACAAACTAATCAACCTAGACATCCACATCCCGCCCCCACCCCCCATTAGGGAAACCACCGTAAAAAATTTCTCCAAAGCCAACTTCATGCTTCTTAAGACAGAAGTGGCAAACTTCACGACACCCATGCAGACAAGACAATAGAGGAACTACTGCTGAATCCTACACAAATGCACTTTATAAGTACTTACAAGAGTGCATGGATCGTGCTATCTCTAACAGAACCAAGATGCTAGCCTCCAAAAAAAAGGCCAATCTGGTGGTCCCCTGCCATAAAAACTCTACAACAGAAGAAAGAAACTGTTGCAAAAAAGAGTAAAATCCCATGACTGGAAGAACTGCCTGGTCAGCCTCAGTAAGAAGCTGAGATCCCTCATAAAATCCTTCAAAGCTAGTTATGAAAACAAAATCGCCACTGATTCTGAAGACAACCGCAAAGCATTCTATAGCTATGTCAAGAATCTCAATGGCAATACTCAGATGTGCTCTGAGTTGCAGCGTAATGGCACTAAATATACAGAACCACTACCGGAAGAATGCAGCGTTCCTGTAATCATGGTTGCACAGGTAAAAGCCACACTCTCCAAAGCCAAGAACACAGCATCCATGGGACCTGACAACATCCCAGGCTGCGTTCTACATGAACTACAGAATGAACTGGCATCCCACCTAAGCACCATGTTCAGTCATAGCCTCACCTCAGGCTTTGTGCCCACTGAATGGCGCACAGCGATGGTATCCCACTCCACAAAGGGAGAGCCACCACAGACCCCTGGGAACTACTGCCCCATTAGCCTAATGAGCCTGGTCTGCAAGGCCATGGAACGTATCATCGTGGAACTTATAAACAAAGACATTAGTAATCTCCAAACTCTGGATCCTACCCAGTTCGGGTTTGTAAAAGGCAGATCATGTCTCGTAAACCTGATTGACTTCTTTGAAGCAGTCACCAAAGCTGTAGAAGAGGGTAAGGTGGTTCACACAGCCTATCTAGATCTCGCCAAGGCTTTTCACACCATCCCCCACTCTGGAATTATAGATAAACTCACTAAACTAGGTATAAATCCCTGTGTCACAAGATGGATTGCCAACTGGCTCACTGATGGGACACACACTGAGAAAGTAGCAGACTCCAAATCCAACTTCAGACCAGTGACAAGTGGAGTACCACAGGGTTCATTCCTGGGTCCTCTCCTGTTTGGTGTCTACTTTTCTGAAGTACAGGCTAACACAGAAGGTTTTTGGCTAATGAAGTTCATAGATGACTGCAAACTAGGAGCCATAATTGAAACTCCTAACAATGTGGACATCCTACAAAAGGGCCTCACTGAGACAGATGCCTGGTGTCAAAGCCATGGCCTGAAGCTCAATGCCAAAAAGTGCATTGTCATCCCCTTTGGTAAAAACTCTGTACCAATGAGCTACCACATAGGTGGTAGTCTACTTAACACTGGACGTGTGATAAGTGACCTTGGGACACAGGTGGACAGTAGTCTCTCCCTTGATAATCACATTGCCACAGTAGTCAGGAAATCCTTCTACGTGGCACACCTCATCACAAAAGGTTTCTCATCCAGGAAAAAAGAGGTCATTGTTCCCCTCTACTCGTCACTCAATAGACCCATTATAGAGTACAACGCCCCTTTTGGTATGTACCTCACAAGACATCTACAACAACTGGAAAGGCTGCAGAAATACCTCACAAAGAGGATTACTGGCCTCAAACAGATGCCCTACGCAGACCATCTCGAAAAACTCCAGCTTTACTCTGTCACATATCGCCAACTCAGAGGCGATCTCTGCCTAACATACGAAGCTATGTCAAACACAGAGCTGTTGGACATGCTCTACTTAAAGAAATCCCAATACCTCCGAGCTACACGCTGCAAGGACCTAAACCTTGTCAACACAATAAACAGAACATGCTGGAGGGATAGATTCCTGTCCCAGAGACTTCACATACTCTGTAACAACCTACATATCTATATCAAACAAAGCTCCTCATTAGCACTCATCAAGAAAAATCTTGATGACTGGATGGGAAGTAGGAAATTTACCCCAGGGATTACGTCTGTGGCTCTGCTCGACAGGGGCACAGGAAAATAATTTTCTTGGGTGGCGAAAGCCAGGGTACCTTTTTGGCTAGCCTTGTATAGGCCTAGTACCTATCTATGTGAACTTGTGATTAAAAAAAAAAATTGTTATAATGCATTGTGACACATGGAAGTTTGTATTGCACAGACAATAAAGATTATTTTCTTAGTCCTTTGCTTAAAGTTAAAAACGTCATTGGAAAGTTGTCAAGCTGCAATATTTAAGTTTACTTAGTTTTAAATTATGTAGTGCGACAGGCAGTCAGTATCTTTGTCTTTAGAAAATGCATGTGCAAAAGTCCTGTTCTAACAGCTTTCTATGTTTATAAGAGCAATATTTAAAATGTATCCACATTAGCTGGGTTTGTGCTCTATATTTCTTGGTTTGCTGCTCATAAAATTTCAGTTTTTCAGGGAAATTATGGCTGTATAGTTTAAAGTCGCTGTATGTTGAGGCATTTGAGTTTCAGAATGCATATCCCTTAGAACATGCATGTAAAAGTCCTATTCTAATAGCTTTCTATGTTTTATGTTTATAAGAGAAATATTTAAACCGTATCCCTGTTAGCTAGGTCTCTGCTCTATTTTTTGGTTTGTTGCTCATAAAATGTGTTTGTCTGGGAAATTATGCTGTGTTCATTTAACATCACTGTATGTTAAGAAGCATTTCAGTTTCAGATTTCATATCCTTTAAACATGCATGTACAAAAGTCCTGTTATAACAGCTTTCCAGGTTTAGTAGCAATACTTAAAATGTATCCGTATTAGCCAGGTTTTTGCTCTATATTTTTTGGTTTGTTGCTCGTAACAGTTCTGTTTGTCTGGGAAATTATGCTGTCTAGTTTAAAGCACTATATTAAGAGGCATTTGAGTTTCTGATTTCATATCCTTTAGAAAATGCATATACACACTTCTTGTTGTAACAGCTTTCCAGGTTTGTAAGAGCAATATTTGTATCCCTCTTTGTGCCTTTGTCTCCAAATATAAAGCTTTGCACAGATTTCTTGTCCTAACAGGTTGAGAGGTAGGGTTTATTTTGCTTGTTGTACTGGTTTTACAATGCATGCTCATAATAGCAAGGCCTAAGGCCCTATGCTTTTTTGTCTTGTCAGATGTTTGCACACCAATTGATAACAATTCTCCTGATAGTTTGGGTTACTATTGCCTTGTCCTCAGAGTGCATCTATTTTTACTGTACAGGCATGCTAATTTTTTATGAAGGGTGTTGCAAAAATGGTTACAGGTGTCTGAGTTTGTTTTCCAATATTACTAAACGTAATGCAGTGTATCTTGTGATGTTCATCGTGTTACCCTGCTGCAGTCATCACACTTGGGTTATCCTGTTGTCAGGCAGTCCCGCAGTCGGCCGGAATTCCAAAGTCTTGGTCCGGCGTTGATTGCTGTCGCCTCTTCCCTGACGTCAGTGCGCCAGGGATATATATAATGCAACCAACGCCATTTTCTCCAGTCTTTCTTGCCGCGCAGTGCCCGAAGCAGAAGCAGTTCGCAAGTGCCGGTCGGCCGACTCCTGAGATTTTCGAATTTGAATTTCAGACCGAAGTCTTCTATAAAGCTAAGTACCCCATTGGGGAAACTTTTCTTGCCTCAGACCGATGTCAGAAAAAGTTAACAATTGTATTTCTTGTGGGAAGCAAATACCTCATAAGGATTTTCATTCTTACTGCATACCTTGCCTAGGCCCAGACCACGATGTCACTTCTTGTCGGTTTTGTGCTAGGTTTAATAAGCGTACTATTAAAAGACGCTTTGATTTCGCACGACACTACTTCAGTAGGAAATTTAACTACACCATGCCGTTGGAGCAACCGACTTCCGGCGTGCACAAAAAACGCAAGGATAAGGACAGACAGCCCAGGCCTAAGCCAGATTCCGAGGCCTCGGCTGATCTGGTCTCCGGTCCTCAGTAAGTCTCCGACGCAGCCCCTGTCTACCACAGATCAGGAACCAGAGACTGCTACGGAAATTTTGGCGGAATGCACCAGGCCGATGCAGCCATTTAGTTCAGGCCTTTCCGACGACATTGCTGCAAAAGACGTCGGTGCTACAGAAACGCCATCGGATTCTGAAGGCGTTTTCAGACCGACGACTCTCACCATTAAAGCGTTTTCTAAGTCGAACACTCCTACTAAATCTAAAAGGACTGCACTTCAGTCTCCTGTTCAAGGCCCCATGCCTAAGAAACAGATGCTCAAAATGGCTGAGGATTTGATTTCTTTAATCAGGGGTTCCCAGCCCCCTCCTGACAAAAGGCCTAGACAAGAGGAAGATTATGCATCCTCTGAACAAGTGTCCATTTCTTCAGACTCCTCTGAGGACCAAGATTACTCCTTCTCTCCTTATGAAGATTCTGATGCTGAGGACTCTATTCCCTCAGCTTCTCCTCCTGAAGACTACTCCTTTGGGGAAACTTTACACACTATGAGGGAACATTTTCACTGGGAAGGTCAGGACTACTCTGACTCGAAGAAAAGGCTCAGAGAGCTTCTTTTACTCCCCCAACACAGACCACTTGCCATCCCACCAGTTTTGGACATTGTGGATGATGTCTACTTAGAATCCAGTTTGAACCCAGACTCTCTACCTCCTGCTCCGGCTAAGCCTGACAGATACTATAGAGTGCCTGATTCCCACAAATTTCTTTACAAAAGCCCTGTAGCTGACCCAGAGACTATCTCCCAGGGTCCCAAGGGGGCTAAGGCTTCTATGGCTAAAAACCCAGTACCTTCTGAGAGGGATTCCAGAGCACTAGACAGGTGGGGGAAAAAGGTTTACACCTCAGCCACTCTGGCTATGAGGGCACTGAATTGCCAATTTCACATGCTTAAGTATCAGCAATTCCTAATCTCTCAGTTAAAGCAAAGAATAACCACTCTCCCTCAACAATCTGAATTGAAAGAAGTACAGGATCTGTTGCACGCCACTGAGCAGGTGGGCAAACATACCTTACAATGTGGGTTTGATTCTTTGGAGGCCTCCTGCAGAGCAGCTGTCACTGGGTCTGTTATACGTAGGCATGCTTGGTTAAAGGAACAAACTCTGCCTGATCATGTTAAAGCAAAACTACTAGATGCTCCCTTACAGCAGGATGTTCTTTTTGGAGTTAAAGCAGAAGAAGTCTTAAAGAAAATGGAGGATAAGGCAAAATCTATGCAGACAGTCAAAGATTTCCTACAGGTACAACCCCCCTCGCTTCAGCAGAAACTGGCCAACAAAAAAATTGGTCCTTTCCAGCTACTGACAGACCGCAGAGGGGTAAATACAGATGCCCAAGGGGCAGAGGACAACCACAAGCCCAGTATAAACCTCGCCAATGGGGCACTACAACACAGAAGGGAGGAGAAGACAGGTCCCAATCCACCAGAAGGCAAACTCAATGACTTGCACCTCATCTGGCCAAGCAATACTCTCTTGGCAGCCCCCTTGGGGGGGAAAACTCGCACTTTTTGCAGACATCTGGCACATTGTCACAAAGGACAAATGGGTCCTAGACATAATTTTACGAGGATACAAATTCCACTTTCACACCTTGCCAATGAAAAGAGGAATGCCAAACCTGCCACAAAATCAATGGGCAGAGGCACAAAAGCAAATCACAGCTCTCATGGACATGAGAGCCATTCAACTGGTACCTACTCGAGAGCAAGGCCAAGGATTTTACTCAAGACTCTTTCTAGTACCCAGAAAGGACAATGCCTGGAGACCAATTCTGGACCTTTCAATTCTAAACACTTACTTACAAGTACCCAAATTCAAGATGCTAACACTACAGCAGCTACTTCCCATGTTGGGCAAGGAAGCATGGCTAGTAATGTTGGACCTCAAGGAGGCATACCTGCATGTCCCTATCAGACAAAGTTGCAGAAGATACCTCCGTTTCATTGCAGGTTCAACCCATTACCAATTCTCTGCACTGCCCTTTGGCTGATCTACTGCGCCCAGAGTCTTCACAAAATGCCTGGCACCAGTAATTGCATACTGCAGACAAAGAGGAATTCATATATATCCATACCTGGACGACTGCCTCATCCAAGCAGAAAGCAAAGACATTCTCTTGCATCATCTGGCCTTTGTAAAGCATCTACCAAACTGCCTGGGGTACACAGTAAATGAAAAGACGTCAAAACTAGTACCCTCACAAAAAATGACATTCCTGGGTGCCAGCTTGAATACAACGGCCCAGAAGGCTTATCTTACGCCAGACAAGCAACTACAACTGACTCAATATTTCAAAACAATGGCAACAAAGACCCAATTAACTGCAAGAAAAATTCTGCAGGCCTTGGGCTTCATGGCATCTTGCATACTTATAATACCATTTGCAAAGCTGCATATGAGGAAATTACAGTGGTACCTAAAAAGCGTATGGTCTCAACACAGCCACAGCTTGGACACAATGATATCTCTCATTCCCTACCTACAACAGGAATTTCTATGGTGGTCACAGGCATGTCACCTCAACAAGGGTCAGCCTTTCACCTTGCCCCCAGCCAGGCAGACTATCACAACAGATGCTTCAGACTACGCCTGGGGGGCACACATGGCAGGACAATGCATTCAAGGCCTATGGACTGCAGATCAAAGAAATCTGCACATAAATCAAAAAGAGATGCTAGCTGTACAGAAAGCTCTGACAGCCTTCAGGGATCTATTATATCCAGGACAACTTGCAATAAGGACGGACAACACAACAGTAATGTGGTACATAAACAAGGGGGTACACATTCCTACCCTCTATGCAGGCAAGCAGTGATCTTATGGAACACAGCTCTGGCTTACCAAGTTCAGTTACAAGCTCAATTCCTGCCAGGACAGAAGAACACATTGGCAGACGACCTCAGCAGAAACATCAAGGATCCCCACGAGTGGAAACTAGATCCACAAATATTTGCAATGATAACTCAAAAATGGGGCCTTCCAGACATAGACCTGTTTGCCAGTCCTCAAAACTATCAACTAACAAAATTTTGTACAAGGACATTTCACCATCAAGCTTGGAAAGTGGACGCACTCTCTTTCAGTTGGAAAAACCTGACAGTATATGCCTTCCCTCCATTGCCTCTCCTCACAAAGGTTCTTCTGAAAGTCAAAAAGGAGAGACCACAACTGATTCTCATAGCCCCAGACGGGCCACGCCTGCACTGGTACCCGCTATTGAGAAATATGGTCCACAGCCCACCATGGATATTGCCTCAAATCCCCCATTTGCTCACACAACAAAACAATCAGATTCTTCACAGCCAGCTCAAAACTTTAAATCTGGCTGCATGGCATATCAACTAAACATCCAACCAGCTCCTCTTTCCCAAGCAGTTCTGGATGTTATTCTAGAAGCCAGGCTGCCAAGCACCAGGAAGGCTTATTCGGACAAATGGAAACGGTTTTGTGCCTGGAACCAAGCTAAAGGCCAAGACACAATTCAGCCTCACATGCCTCACATTCTACAGTATTTAGCTGAGATGTTGCACAAAGGACTGACTTTTTCCTCCATTAAAATCCATGCTTCAGCTATTTCAGCTCACTACAACACGGATCCACCTTTACTTTCACATCCTCTTTTAAGGCAGTTCCTCAGAGGGGCAAAAAACATTAGACCACCCAGGAGAGCTCCTACACCAACATGGGACCTCAATTTTGTTCTGGAAAAACTAACGCTACCTCCCTTTGAACCAGCTTTCTCTGCAGATCTTCAGTTCCTATCATGGAAGACTGCCCTGCTGCTGGCAATAACTTCAGCTAGAAGAGTCTCGGAGCTACAGGCACTAATGGCAGTGGAACCTTTCCTCATTTTTCATCAAGACAGAGTTTCTCTATGAACTAATCCTTCCTTTATGCCTAAGGTGGTTTCCAGTGTGGCTTTAAATCAAACCATCCACTTACCCACCTTCTTCCCAAATCCACAGAACAAAGGTGAGAGACTCCTGCATTCCTTGGACATTCACAGGCAGCTTCGTTACTACTTGGACAAAAACTAAGGTTTTCAGAAAATCTGACCAGCTCTTTGTATCCTATGCTACAGCTTCTCAAGGGAAGGCTATATCTAAGCAAACCATTTCTAAATGGATAGGTCATTACATACGTTTCTGCTATACCCATCATGGGAAACCAGTTCCTGCTAACATTAGGTCCCACTCTACCAGGGCAACAGCTACTTCTACAGCCTTTCTCAGGGGGGTTCCAACCAAGGAGACACCTTTACCAAACACTATCACTTACCTCTTTACTCTAAGACCAGGGCGGGCTTCGCCACTGCAGTTCTGCAGGGCCTTATAGCCTCCACTAACCATCTGTGATACCTCCCCCCTTCCTTAGCTTTGAGATTCAACCCAAGTATGATGACTGCAGCAGGGTAACACGATGAACATAGTACAGTTTTGTACCTACCATAAATGTAGATATTCGAGTGTTCACCCTGCTGCAGTCCAGGTTACCCTCCCTCCATCCCCTCTGATCTACTGGCTAAATCTCCTTAATACCTTTCTGATGTATTTGCTTATAGCTGAAGGGATTTTGTGTTTGTGCAGAGGTTACTCCATTTGGTACTAATTTCTGACCACCTTTTTGGGGGCACCTGACATCTGGGGCAAGAAAAACTGAAGAAAATGGCGTCGGTTGCATTATATATACCCCTGGTGCACTGACGTCAGGGAAGAGGCGATAGCAACCGACGCCGGACCAAGACATTGGAATTCCGGCCGACTGCGGGACCACCTGACGACAGGATAACCCAAGTGTGATGACTGCAGCAGGGTGAACACTCGAACATCTACATTTATGGTAGGTACAAAACTGTACTTTCTCTCACCCAGGAGTGCAGTGTGGTCACTTACATGTTGGAAAAGGGCAGCTGCCTTCATTTTATTTTAAGTGCTGAAGACAGACTACCAAAACTAGTTTAAATATTTCTAAGAACAGCCTGAGCACTTATTATGGGAAAAGTGTTTTGCTATATTGGCAGGCTAGAAGTCTATTGCTGTATTGGCAGGCTTGAAGTGCATTACTGCTCATGCTGGATTTATTTTTATGCAAGACTTTCAGGATTTGTTTTGTTAGCTGTGCACTTGACAGTTAAAATTGTCTATTTTGTTAATGTCTCAGTTTTCACTAATACTTTCAGTGCACCTAGGTTTGTCCCTGTTTTTAGAGCTATACTGGTGTCTTTTGGAGAAAATGCCGTGCATGTCACTCGACAGTTATGTAGTTCTACTTCAGAAAATGTGTAATGCACATTCTGTTGTCACTGCCTTAGGGTAATGGTAACAATATCTTGTAGCACTTTCATGCCAGTATTACTGCAGCCGTTGTATGTAATCTTTTGCAGTTAGTGTGCTATTTGGATTTTACAGTAGGATATTGGGATGTCTTGATGTACGGCTGTTTGGGATATGTGATTTGTTTTTTGGTGGTTAAAGATGTAAGAACTTACATTCTTTGGTCATAACTGTTCACGACATGTCTGAAATGTCACATTCTTGTAAGTACTGCGTGCCATACTTTAACCTTTCAAGGCACGTTTGCCAGGTGCACACCAGGGTGTAGGACAGGGCTAGAACACCTCTGAAGTGGTGCAGGTAGTATTGTCGTGATGTAGTGCATGTATTTCATGGTACAATTTGAAGTGTTTTGCAAGTAGATTAAACTGGGTTTGTTTATCCTTAACATGAATTTTGAGATCAAGAGTGCTTTGATCATACTGAAAATGTCAGTTTGCAATGAATCACTCTCTTCTTTAACAATGGTTAGGTGGTCAAGTGAGCACCAGAGGATTGCAAGTGCCTTCGTCAAAGCAAGGGAGTGAGTATTAGTCATGCAAGCCTTTATAGTTAGCTAAAGGAGAAGAGATGAGCAGGAGAAGGTGCAAAGACTAGAAATTTCCAATGATGTGGGTAGATTGTGGGCTTGGTGCCCCATATCTTAGATGTTCAGGAGATGGTTCTTTTTTTTCTGCAGTATAGCCCCATTTCTTTGTGTTGAGTAACACCACTGTTTTACAAACCTAGGTACAGACTGCCCAGAGTACTTTGAGGAGAGGGGATATGGTTGTAAATGTTATTCCAAAGAAGAGGAGATGTGCAATTTATCAGCCAAGCTAGGCAAGTGCCTTTGACTGGCTTTTGGTAAGTAGGCACGGAGTGAAATATGCTTTCTGCAAGACCTGTAACACAGACTTCACAATCCATCATGGTGGCCAACATGATCTGTAACGACATGCCAACAGTGAGAAACACGGACAGAATTGCAAACATGCTGGAATGACTATGGCAGACT
This sequence comes from Protopterus annectens, assembly GCF_019279795.1. NCBI lineage: Eukaryota > Metazoa > Chordata > Ceratodontiformes > Protopteridae > Protopterus > Protopterus annectens. The sequence continues at coordinate 935,236,405 of NC_056725.1, read as the reverse complement.
TCTTTGGACGTCAGAGTTTAGCAAGTACAAAGGTGGTTGAGGCAGAGGTTGGGTTTTGTGCCACTCCTTGCTAAACACAACTTATTTGCAGCAGGAGAACACACCCTGAAATTTATGAAGAAATGTGGAGAGGATCAAGATTTTCTCTGGAAAATGACATTTGGAGCAACGAAGGCAGCCTGTATTGTATGGGATGTTCTAGGGCCTCATTACCCCAATGACGCTGCTGCCACCTGCTAGAAGTCACCATTCTGTGTGTATATGGGCTGTAGCACAGATGTGGGTGATGACAAACTGCTGGTGATCCTTGCTGGTTACCTTGATGAAAAGGCAAGCAAAAATGTTATACGGTTCCTTAATATGTCAGAATGTGCGTCAGGAACTGGACAAGCATTGTTTGCTGCTTTAATATCCACTGACACAATTTACCATTCCACTTATCAACATTGTGGCCTTTTCTTCAGACAGTGCTGCTTCAATGATTGAGAAACACAATTCTATGTTATCTCGTTTAAAGGAGGCGAAGCCTACCATTGTAAATGTAGGGTGTCTGTGCCACCTGGCAGATCTATGTAGTAAGGCTGGTGTAAAAGCACTGCAGTCACCAGTTAAAGAACTTATATCTGATGTGTACTGTCATTTCAGTTCCAGTGCACAAAGACAACAAAAATTGCAAGAATTTGCTTTATTCACAGACACTGACCCCCATCAAGATTATTAGACACGTACCTACTAGGTGGCCGAGTTGGGGGAAGATAATTAACAGAACCTTGGCCATGTGGTGAGCTCTGAATTTGTATTTTTTGTCTGTGGAGCCACAGTCTACTAAGGTTGACTTGATCTCTAAACACCTGCAGAGTCATGAACTGCATATGATTTTTATATTTCTTATGTATGCACTGGAACCATTCAGCTTCAGAGCCAAGAAAGTCAGCTTCTGACACTGCATTCCACTGTGCATAGACTCCTGCAGCAGTATGCTGGCAGACTCCTCAGACCTGCAGCTGCTGTCAGACTAATCAAACATGATGATGCTTCGGTGTTGACTGACAAGTACCTCTTTTCTACTAAACATTGAGCTGCGTATTGGCTATGAAGTTAAACAGTACATGAATAGCTAAGAGGAGGATATTGCCGGCACAGTTATCAAATTTAACTTTTATAAAAGCATTCTATGCTGCAGTGCTGTAGAAAATGCTTAAAAAGTTTCCCATGCAGGATCACTTAATGAAAGATGCTGCATTCCTTATTAATCCTGCCAAAAAAATTGGATATTTCTTTAGGATCTGTCAGGGATGTTGGTTTCCGTCTGTGTGTCTGTGAATATGATGCTGAGGCTGAACAATTAACTGATGAGTTTACCCAGTATGAGACTGAGGACACAGGGAACCTGACAGGTCCAGTAGATGGGCCTCACTCATGTGTGTCCAAGTACTGGGGACAATTTCTGAGGGACCTTTGCATTGATAGGAAACTGGCACTCTTTAAGCAGCTGATGATGGCTCTACTTGGCTTGCCACATTCAAGCGCACAAGCTGAAAGTGCATTTAGCATGATGTGGAAAGTAAAGACTGAATTGCGACAGTCTCTCAGTGTAAAAACATTGAACTCATTATTAGCAGTGAAATTGAACAAATAACTAGACTGCTGTGATCTTAAGCTGCCAAAACATGTCTTAGATGCTGCTAAGAAAGCCACAGTAGCATACAATAAGTGTGCATCTGGTTTATCTAATGTATGATGTGTGTGCAAGGACAGCATCCTAACAGGTCTGTTTAGAGGATTTAAATGTAGCAAGAGGATTAATGACAATGTGATTTTATTTTTGATTTGTACATAAGTGCTATTTATCTACTTATGGTGTGGTAATGGTACTGCAGCTTGTAAAATAAAGGTTTTATATCCGATTCAAATGTCCTGTATTGAATTTTACAAATGTTCTAGACCCCATGGCAAAAGCGTGTTTTGTACAGTGCAAAAATAGGGTGTTCCACATTTTGACCGACTGTCGCACATTACTAAGGTTTGTGTTCTGCACTGGTCACTTAAAAGGTTGAGACCTATGGGCAGGAGTATATTTTTTCAAATACTTTAGAATGTTTCCACATGTTGGAGTTTATTTTTTCAGAATAAATAACCTGTTGCTTTTTTTTTTTTTTTTTGTAGAGAGGTTACAGTGAAATCCGGGAAGTCAAGCAATTTCACTTCACTGGCTGGCCTGATCATGGAGTTCCTTATCATGCAACAGGACTTCTGTCATTCATACGACGTGTCAAAATTTCAAACCCTCCCAGTGCTGGCCCCATTGTTGTCCACTGCAGGTGAGCAGAAGGTGTACATGTCATCTGGAAGCCATAGTTTTCAAGTCTGTGTGAAGGATGGAACTGTAGTTGTGCAGCTTAGCTTTCTTGTCTTATCTGCTTGTGTAGTGGTAATGCAGCACTATGTATTCTGTTTTGTATCCATTGCTGCTTGCTTATTGTATGTGACACAGCTAAGGGAGTGAAGTACTAGTTACAGTATATAAACCTTGAAACCTGTAAGTTAGATTTTATGTTGTCGATATTATTCCCTTAAAGTCTGTCCATATGGCTAGTCAGAAATGAATGTGTCTTTCCATTGGTTATTGTACTATTATTTCTGCAGATGCAGGAATTAGTGCACTTAAGCAATTAGTCTGTTAGAAGAGCAGGTAGGGCAGCAGCTTTTAGTACACAGTGTTATCATTTGTTTTTCCCCCGCTTTCAAAATGTGTACTAATTTGCTAGCCATTGTTCTGGAAGCATTGCAGGAGAAGGACTTCTGTATCTTCCCTAAGCTGGACAACTGGATCCAGGTGACTTTGTCAAGAAACCTGTCTGATAGTCTGCAGCTTGATTGCTTCTGTTAAGTGTAGGCTTTGTAGATCTTTCTTACCTGTGAAAAGTCCTCTGTGAACCAGGCCCACTAGATTGCCTTTATTAGAACAAAGTTGGACATAATTGAGGCATGTTCCTGATATCATATCATCAGAGATTCAGGCCCTTGTGTGCAGAGAAGTGTCTTCTTTCACAATGAATAGGTGTCCCATGGCATCATCCTGCCTGGTGTGATAACTGGCCTGAAACTGATTCTTTCCCTCGCTTTTCTGTTCTTGGGGACATAGTCCAGGGAAAATGAGCCTCTCTTACTGTGGATATACACTGTCAGCTGAGATTTTACTTGAAGAAGGAGCAGGGCATCAGCTAAGCAGAACATGTATTCATCTCTGTTGTGTGAGGGAATGGAGGGGTTTGCAATGTCATATTAAACCCCTTTCAGATGGGCTGCCATTTTTGTTGTGTGTTGTCATAGGCTGGTTACTGCTCATTTTAAAATATTGCTGTACCAAAGGTCACCCCTGTGAAATGTGACTGCTTCAGGTTACTGTAACTTGTTAGTGCTGTGACCTGTTGGTCATTAGTTCAGACCTTTACCAGACACTGTTGCTTTGAGTATATTACAAGTTTCAGCCTTATGAACATTCATTATTTTGCTCATGTCCCCATCTCTGACCCCTGGGAGGTTTTTTGGCTCTACAAGAATTCTTGCTAAGAGTCCTACTGGGACAAACTGCTAGTGTCAAGTATAACTGGTATGTGCTCACCTTATTGTTTGAGCATGGTCCTCTGTTATAGTTTTGGCTGCTTTAAGGCCTGCCAGACTTAAAATTGTGTGTGCTTATGCCATTCAGTTTTGTCTGAAAATCCCAAGCATGCAGCACTATACCATAGAGAATTTTATCTCCGAATAATTTCATGTGCTCATGTTTTTTTGCATACTTTAGTTATCCTGCGTAAAGCATAACTGAGTAAAAATAGAGAAGAGATGTGACACCAGTGGGTGGATAGAACCTGAAGGCAAGTAGATGATTTAGATTTTTCTTTTTTGCAATAATAGTTCATCAGCATTAAAAGTATGGTAATGACTGTTGTAGTTTTATGAATATATTAATTTGTTGGTCTGTTGATGAAAGGGAAGGATGTTGTAAAACTCTGAAGACTTCAGAATAGGTGTTTCATATGTGAAAATTCAGTAAAGATGAAGTTAAAAATATATGTTGCTGTCTTTCGGCTTATCTCGGTTAGGGGTCGCCACAGCGGAACTCCGGTCCACTAATGTTTGGTAGTGGATTTTTACGTGCCAAGTTACCAGCCCTGACGCACAACCTTCAACGAAGGCACGCCCATTCACGCATGCCTCCACACAGAAGACTGTCTAGCTGAGAATCGAACGCGACAACATCTTGCTGTGAGGTGACAACGCTACCGCAGCACCACTACCGCAGATAAGTTAAATATATATATATATATATATATATATATATATATATATATATATATATATACACACACATATAAATATATACACATATTTCCATAACTGATTCTGGTTTGTAGTAACCTTGCAATGATATTTAAAACGTTAAGAAATAAATCATGTCCATAAACTAAATGCCCTTAGATCTCTGTCTCTGGTTAATGCTAGTAACTCTTAAATGCAGAGCTGAAAGCTGTAAGAGATGCCCCCCCATGTGCAGCATGGTGATGTATGTGTTCAATAACAGCTACACAAAATGAGCATGCTTCTGTTCTCATTGTGCAGACACCTTTTGCCTGGATTACTGCACTAGTCACAGGTGTAAAAGCTTGAGTCATCACTGCAGACTTTCTCTCATCCCACTATGGCAGAAGTGGTAGTAACTAGTTCTTAACTGGGATGTCATTGCATATGCTTTACCTCTTGTACATTTACATTTCCTTACAAACATGCATGAGAAATTTGTCAGATTATAGAATACAGTAGCACCCTTGAGAGGAAAATGTGCATATTTACATCCTTATGTGCCACCCTTCTTCTGCCTGAAATGCATAACATTGCCCAGAGAACTTGGCTGTAGGTAGCAGAGTTGGACTGCATCTTAATGCTTTTTGTTTTTTTTTTAATATATTTTGTTGCATTTTTTATGTTTGTGTTATGTATGCAGCATAATGAAAGTGTTGTATTCCTCTGTATATGTTATTGAAAGTTTGATGTTTCTTCTTTTTCAGTGCCGGAGCAGGAAGAACTGGCTGTTATATTGTCATTGATATTATGCTGGACATGGCGGACAGAGAGGGTGTTGTAGACATTTACAACTGTGTAAAAGCACTGCGGTCGCGGCGCATTAATATGGTCCAGACTGAGGTCAGTATGTATTCTGATTTATTTTTCTTCTAAGATGGATACTGTTGAAGTTGGTTGATATTAGGTATAGTCAACAGTCACATTGTGCAGAATTTAATGAGACAAAGTTTGTAATTCCTTTATTCTACTTTTCTTCCACTGTTATCAGATTGGCATGTCCATTAGTCTTCCAGGGGAGTGTGGAAGATCAAAAAATCTGTTTAAGAGAGGTTTGTTTGATGAAGTGGAACTGGAGGATAGAGGTTAACAATATTTATTCAGAATGTGCCAAAAATGGATTCTTTGTGGGGTTTAAGTTGAACCTAGTCATCTTCAGTGCAGTTATCATTTGATCTACATAGGTGAAAAGGCAAACTCACCACAGTTGTTACTGGTGGCATTGGCTTCCATTATTTAGAGAGTTGTAAATTACTTTGTGGTAAAGGAGGTAGAGTTTCTGGTTACTTTTTAAAGTTACCTGTCTAGAATGGGCACCACATTTTAAGGTTTTGGTTGAGGACAAGATCCAAAACATTTAACAAAGTCAGAAAGACCTTATTAGAAGATTTGAAGTTAAACTGGAATTGATCATGTTTGAAATATTCAGAACTGAACAGTGTATGTTTGTCTTTTGTTATGATGGAAGGATTTTTACATCTCTGTGAACCTTACGGCTATGTTGTCTAAAGCTTTGTGTCCCTGGTACAGTCACCTTTTGTAAATTCTGAAAGGAGCGGACCAGATATTCAGCAGTTGATAAATTGAATAGCTCATTTAAACCACTGAATCTTATCTTGAACAGGGTGGGATACTGGGAATCTGTCCCTGCAGCCAGCCTCAAAGTGGTGTTCATTTGTGTCTTCCTTGTTGCTGGCTAACCCATGTGACTTGTTTGGGCTTAAACTGAAAAAAAGCTGAGTAAAGCTTCCTTTTTGACCAACTAACGACGGGGCTGAGGGATGGAGTCATTTGTAATATGCCTGTCAGGTGGCAGGCAAAAGTAGGATAGATTGGAATGGACTTCACTCTGGCAATGAAAACTGTCACTTGGGATGTGAAATGCTGCCTTGTTACTGGGAAAGGACTTGTGCAGGAGGGGGAAAACAAAAGTAGTTTTTACTTTTGCAAACGTCATTGCTTCATCCTGGATGTGTGTGAGTTTGTACATCAGCCACTATTTCTAGAGTCATTACAGTTGGAGTCTGTGCCAGAGGGCTGCCTTAATTTAACTGCGACTTGCAGAAAGGAAAAAAAAAACACATTACACATATGAACGTACCAACTTTTCAGAGTATTTTGCTTTGAAGACAACGGGTGTAGTGCCTGCTAGACTACCACCTACTGACTTGGTCATTTTACTTTAAGACTTCAGTGCTTATGAGAATAGTGATGGAGGGACCTGGAGGAGTGTGATTTGAAAGAATGACTTGCCCGATCTGATCTTGAATGAGGAATTATTGGACTTCTCTGCTAGTCATGGGCAGTCCTTAACAGCAGACATATTCAGCTGCAAGGATACTCAGAAGTGTAGGTGGCAACAGAACACCATGGGCCAGAGGTTTATGATCAACATTCTGACCCATTATGTCAGACATGAGACCATATGCATCGGACACTCAAGTCAAAGATGCTATGTTGTCAGCTGACCACTACTTGGTGAGTCACATGGGTGTGTTGTTGGTTGAAAACCCCTTGAAAACCCAAATATATATGGAAGGTGTCCTGGGAATGCCTAGGTGAAATGTTCCTGTGTACTTGGGATGTGAAGTGAGAACCATGGGCCAGAGGTTTGTGATCAACATTCTGGTTCATTTTGTTAGACATGAGACCATATGTTTTGGACATATAAATTAGAGATGCTGAGCTGTCAGCTTGACCACTGTTTGGTGAGTCAGAAGGGTGGGGTGTTGGTTGAAAATAATTTCAGAACCCAAATTTGCATGGAAAGTGTCCTGGTCATGCTTAAGGGGATGTTTTTCTTTGTACTTGGGACATGAAGTACAAGAGGACTGTATTTAAGACCTAAATAGTTCAGGTGGCAGTAAGGAGATGTGGCCACACTGTGATGGCTGTTCATTATAGTAGCTTTTGGACTCACTGTTATGCTTGTCTGATAAGGGAAGCTGTCAGGTTGAAGAAAAGGGTTATGTGCTTCATTCGAATCACTGGTGTAGTAGTACTGACTAATAGTGCAGAAGGCCAGATGTCTTGCCTGACATCTATATCATGGCATCCTTCCTCTTCAAGGCTTAACAATCACCCTGCCCCATGAGATGTTAGTACATTCTAAAAATAAAGCAGGCATCCACCCTCTTTGTAGTAGTCCTTTCTTCCTTCATTATGTCCCATGATGAATGTCTTGCTCATCTTTATTAGTCTCGTATTTTATGCTTGCTTCAAAGCTAGTACAGATACGTACCTTTTTGGGAATTGTTTTTTTATCCTAGTTTAATTATTTCAAATTGTATTGTATACTTGCGGGTTTGGACAACCATTAGGCTTATGGGGTATATCCCTAAGAAACCAATAAATGTGCATGTGATACGCCGATCTTTCCCATTGTCATACGCAATGCGTCTTCTGTCTTGGCAGAACCCTGAAAGGGAATGTCTGTAACGTCTGCCAGGGTTGTATTTGCATTACCTTCAGTATTGTATAGAGATGAAATGGCATCAGGTGTTGACCCATGCTGCTGTTATGTCATATTGTAATTTGTTGCTTGCTGCAGATGCCCCCCTTAGGAAAAGGAAGAAAAGGGCAGTGGGGAGTTGATCATAGATCCAAAAATCCTGCTTCATTTCAAGGGAGCATGGGTTGTTGAGGTGCCTTTTGCAGCTTCCCCCCATTCCGTGTGCCAGAATAATGCAAGGTCTGTGATGTTGCATCATTGGAAGTTGCCATGCCTTCAGACCAAGGCATATCTTCTTGAGCTGATAGCCTACACAAGGACATCAAACCAAACATTCGTATGTGGGTGCTCGAGTCCAGAGTCTTGTTTGTCCTGTTGGAAAGGCTGTGTACTGTAGAGGAGGAATGGTACCATGTCTGTACCAATTAGTGAAGATGTCCATGGTAGGTGGAGGCTGAGGTTTCTTTTCCAGAGACCCACGCCTATGGTTGGCAACTCCATTAAAGAGGGCCCATCAATCCAAGCAAAGGATGCTTGCTCCTCAAAGCTTTCTGCAATTATTTGGGCCTCAAATTACATGAGGACCCTTGCAGTCCCCCTCCTTTGGCGTACCCCAAGAAAGTTTTTTGTGCCTTAGGGGTTGTTTTAGTACTTACAGAACTTGCAGCCAGTTGTAAACAAACCCTAAGTGCCTGGAGTCCCCTTTTTGAAAAGAGAGAGAGAGAGACCCCTGACCATGGAGAGATTTAGATTCCTTAGATAGTGATGAGGGAGACCTGGGCTATGCATGCCAGATGTGTTTTCCTTTAGAGTATGATGCAGAAACTAGAGACATTGTGTGCTCTACTTTTACCACAATGCAGATGTCATTTGGGGCTGCTCTCTGCAAAATGAAGGATTACTTCAGATTGGATGCTAAAGAGGCCTCTGATGCAGAAGTGCTACTTTTACCTACTTGACTTGGATTGCCCCAAACCTTTGATACTACCTCTAGTCATTGGAGGTTTAGAGTATGCCTTCCTGGCTACCTCATAGAAAACAGACTTTTGCCTCTTTGCTCTGAGGAAGTCTGGCAGGCACTGAAGAGTCCAGGAGTCCCACAGATTCTTGTATAAGAAACTGATTTCTAAAGAGAAAATTTTGGAGTATTTGGATAGTATGCCATGAGTTTAGCAATGTTGCTATTAAGCACCTAGTTTGATAACAACACCAGAGCACAAGAACTTTTAGTACAGTGACTTGGGCAGCAGAAAGTTGTTGCCAAACTTAATTATGCCAATATTACAAGAGGAGGCTCAACAACTAGTAGTTTAAGTAGGAGGTCATGGTGTAAAAATGTTGATGTGTAATCAAGCTGCAGGGAAGTCTCCAGAACCAGGTGGTATTCATGTAGAAGTTTTGAATTGAGATGTGAGAAAGTGATAAATATCTGGAAGATTTTGTTAAATAGTATTTTAAAAGGAAGAAAAGCAACAGCATCACGGAAGAAAGCTGTGGTGGCTGTATTACCCAAAGACCCAGCCTCATATAGACAGCTGTCAGTTTAAAGCCATGATTAGAAAGTGTCTGTCTGTGCTAACTAAACTAATGGGAAAGATGTTGCCAAAACTGATAGATGTGTCATTGTAGTTTTGTGGGGGGCAGGGGACATTGGATAACATTAATATAACAATGATGGTAATCTGGAGGTAAGCAGAATGTCAGAAAATACTGCTGCTCTTGGTGGGTTTTGATACAGAGAAAGCATTCAACGGAGTAAGCAGGGATTTTATGAGTAGGGTAATGGAAGAATTTGCATTCCCTGATAGGTTAATTAGGAGGATATAAGAAGGAATGGTGGCAAGAATTAAAGTAGGAGGGTTCATGTCTGATAAGCTGCATTTGAACAGAGGAACCAGGAAGGGGGTGTTCTCTTTTCCCTTTGTTATTTGCTTTATATGTGGAGCCATTAGCAAGGAAAATAAGGGGCTAAGAAATTCAAGGATATAATTAGTGTGGCATTCAAGAAAAAGTGGCTTTATTTGCAGATATTTTGTTTTTGAATAATATAGAAGGGGATGTTTCAGCGTTGCAGGACATTTTGAGACAGCTTCAAGTCTTTTTGGTATATAAAATTAATGAAGATAAAACAGCGGGTATAGCCTTAAATTACTTGGTTTAGTAATACCCATATTCATGGTGGCATGATAAGATGAAGTATTTAGAAGTACTGATTAAAAAGGCTTCTGTTATAGCAGCTAAGGATATGTGGAAATTGACTAAACAAAAATAATACAAAAACTAAGAAACTGGAAGCTCTTGTTTATTGATATGGATAGTTAAGATGTAAGCAGAAAAAAAATGTTTTTAGTCCCTTTAGTTTTACATACAGATCAGACATATTTTTTCAATGAAAGGAGAAAGTGTGGACAGTAGTAAATGAAGAATTGAAGGAATTTGTTTGGGAGGGAAAGAGGGCAAGAGTTAAGTATGATAAAAAGATCCTCACAGTAGAACAAGGTGGTTCAGGATTACCTGATCTGAAGGAACATTTTAGAGATACACAGTTAAGGCTAATGTACACAACACAAGCAGAAGGTTATAATTCAAAGTGGAAAGGGTTGATGATGAAGCAGAGGGTAGCTCAAGAAATGAGGGGAGAGCGGGATTTTGAATTCAGATCCATACAGAGAATAACCAACACCATACTAAGTACTGTATTCATAAAGTTGTAGAAAGTATTCTAAGAGCTAAGCCAAGAAGTGAATGGAGAAAGACAATTTTACCTATAGGGATGACTACCATACCTCTCAATTGTCCATATTTTTGCAGAATGTCCAGATTTTTGCTTCATATTTTTGGTCTGTTCCTCTTACAATTTACAAGTCACTGCCAAGTCATCAAGGACTGATGTCAGAAAATATTGGCAGACATTTGAGTTTCAGAATTCATTTCCTTCAGAAAAGTTATACTAAAGAAAAACCTGCTGGTCGATCAATTTTCTAAGTTTGTAAGAGCAGTATTTAAAAAGTGTCCCTATTTTTGGTCCTTTATCCAGATTTCTTGTGCTAAGTGGTTGAGAGGTATGATGACTACAAGTTGCAGTACAGAAAATAGGCAAAATAGGGTTGGAAGGTACTGTAGAAAACTGACAAAGAACCAAGTTATTGGGAGCAAATAACTAGGGAGAGAAAGGTAATAGAGTGGGATGAGACCAAGAAGATGTTAAGACTGCAGGTTTGAGACTGCTTTCCCTATCAGAGATTTATATCAGAATATAGGCAAAGAGAAAGGGGTAAGGGAGTCCTAAGTGAAAGACCTGCTCTGGTAGACTTTGAGTGTAGAACAGAAGTTGCTGTTAAAAGGGGATCATTAGTAGGACATATAATTATTACATTGTAACTGTAAGAATTAGAGGAGGTTGGAAAAGAGGGAGGAGAGACTGGAAAAGCAATTTAAAGGGAAACAGTGGGAAGACGTATGTATGGCTCCCAGTTATGCAGCAAAGTCCAGAAGCTTTAGGATTTTTGCTTGGAACTGTTTGCATATGAATTTTTATATAACAAGTAGATTTCAACATTTGCTGTTTATCTGAAGAAAATTATTTTTGAGGTGTGATGGGAAAGAAAGGTAACTGGGAACATGTTTTTGTGACTATAATGAGTTGGCATATTAAAAAAATTCTCTGCAGAGTACTCTGTCAGAATTATTGGGGGGGGGGCACTAACTGTAACTAATGAAATTATTCTTTTGGGCTGGACACAGGTTCTGAATTGCTTAAAACATAGCAAGACCTTAAAAGGTTTAATTCTGTTGTCTGCCAAAACAAGAAATTATTAGAAAATGGAAATCAAAATCTAAACCAGCTGTATTTTTAGTATTGACTATTGTAAAATAGATAAAATAATTGGAAGAGGGATCTTTAGAAGAGGAAAGGAGCATGTTACATAGAAATGGAATTTATGGGAGCATGACATAAGAATAATGCTAAGGAGGAGTGAGGTTTAAGGGAAGGAAGGAATTAAGCAATTTATGTAATGCTGGACTGAAAAACAGTTGCTAAGACTAAAGAAAACTTAATGTATAGTGTGTGTAAATTGGAAATCATGTTAATATGGTTTGTTTTCTTTTATATCAATGTTTAATTGCCTATGTATTAAATGATGATTAAATAAAGGTGCTTAAAAAATCCTACTGCTGACTCAACAGTGCTGTCTCTTGATCCAGAAAAGGGTCAGAATTTGGTCCTAGCCCCTTATACCATGTCACCCCTAAGTTCCAGTGACTGAGAAAACTGGCAGGTTTCTCAACAGCTTTAGAAAGAATGCATATACAGCTGCCAACCTGGCCTTCGGGTACTTAATTGCCAGTTGCATATGACCAGATACAGGGCTCCGCTCCTCAGCCAGTTGAGGGGAAAATAGGGGAAGTGTCTAATGATGATCTGAGGGTGTAACTCTTACAATTCACCTAGACTATACTTCATGTGGGTACATACTCCTTTAAATATGGATATGTTGCTATGAAAAAAATATCTAGGGTAGCAGCTGTGGAATTTTTTTATCAGCCGGCTTGCCTGGCTGAGGCTTCAACCCCTACCATATGATGTCAGGGTTCCACTTCTAAATACCTCACTAGTCAAGGAACTACTGTTTGGACCCCCTACAGCAGAAACATTCAAAAAGGACTGGATTTTCACCTCCCCATCTCAAGATTTGACAGAAGTTATCCTGCTAAGAGTTGGCCCTGCTATTACTGATGGGGTAGAGGTAAACAGTTGAAAGGTAAAGGTTAGTTCAAAAAAAGTGAAAGGGTGTCCAGAAGAGAAGATCTGAAGGCTGTCAGGACCACAAACCAAGAAACCATGACTACCATAAGCATTGCTGTTCCCTTAACTCAATCCAGATCCCTTTCCAAGCACTACCAATATCTTCCCATTCCCCCCAAATAGGATGGGTGCCCCACTTCTCAGGAAACTGGGAAAATATCTTCAAAGACAGTTAGATGCTGTATGTGACTTTCCAGGGGTGTAGACTTCAAATTCAAGTAAAATCAAAAATGGCATACATTCTTGCAGTGCCAAGTGACTAAAACGATGTTGTACTTCTACACTTACAGGATCTTATTCAGTAAGGTGTATTAGAGCCAGTGTTAAAGGAGCACCAAAACAAAGATTTCTGCTCAAGACTTTTTCTCATGCCCAAGAAGGAAGGACCCTATACACCAATTGTGGACCTTTCAAGGTTGAATACCTTCTTAAGGGTCCTAAAATTCAAAGTGTTAACACTGCCGACCTTTTTATGACTTTTGTTTCCTCAAGCTCTGATGATCAGTGTACACGTTCTGAGCAATATAGACTACAGATTCTTTCTCAGATTTGAGGCAAGGGGGACTCCATTACTGTTTATTTCCTCTCCTTTTGGCTTGGCTACTGCTTACATATTGTGTATAAAGTACTCGGCTATTCATATCTGCCCTACCCTAGGCAACTGTCTAAGAATCAGTCTCAGGAGGAAGTGGAAATGGCTTTACAGTTCACTTTGAACTGCTTCCAGATCTAGGGAATTTCCTTTTAATCTTCCCAAATCAGTGCTTAACTTAATCAAGTAGAGTGAATTCCTGGGACCCCATGGACTCCTGCAAAAAGTTGGCCTTCCCCTCTCAGGACAAGCCATAGTTCTTGTAGGTCACATTGAAGATATTTCCTTGAAAAGTTGAGTTACAGACAGGAAAATCTTGATGGCATTAAGTGATATGGCCTTCGAAGTTCTACTAGTGTCCTTGGTTGTATGTGAGGAAGCTCCAGTGGCATCTGAAGCACCTAATATGGGCACAGCCAGTCTTTGATGGAGATGATCCCATTCCTTCTGCACATTAAGCAGGAATTTGAGTGATGGTTCACTGAAGTTAGACTTATTTAAGGGGTGTTATTCAAGCAGGCTACTCTCAACCCAGACCCTGGTTACGGATGCTTCAGACTTGGCTTGAGGAGCCCATTCATGAATACTTAAGATCTGGTGCAGATGGGACTCCTCCCAGAGGAAAATGCAAATCGATATAAGGAGAACATTGCTCCATGGTGCAGAGGGGCAAAGTCCTGACTGCAGTCCAGATGAAAATTTGGGAGCTGGAGAAGCTGGGTGAGGGTTGAGGGGTAGGAGTGAGTAGTTTGTGTCAGCTCACCTGTTTCAGGCTGGGGGACTTGGAAACAGGGTGTTTGCCTGGGCACATCTCTACAGGTGAACCAGTGGTAGAAACAAGGATCATGCAAGTGTGTTTATAAGGCGGCAGAGTTTTGGTTAAGTCGCATGCTGAGGTGTGGACTGTTACATCACAAAAGCCCCCCTCCCACTGGATGATGTGATCATATGCAGGGAGGGAATTGTGAGTAGGGCATTCTCAGTAAATTTTCTGATAGCTCTTAGGATGATGACCTCACTGTATGGGGTCTGTGTCAGATGATTGACTTCTGAAACTCAAAAAAAAATATCGGTGAGACCATATGATCGAGTTTCTGAAAACTCAAACATCCAAAAAAAAATCTACCTTTTTTGCGTTTTTTTGCAGGGGAGTAAGCACCCCTGCACCCAACACCTCCTGCAAATTATATATACCAACTGCGAGATCGCACTACAGTGAGGAAAAGGGTAGATTTCCTGATCCTGACTGTACTACAATCTCCATTCAAAAGCATCAAGTTTTCAAAAACTCAGTCATATGGTCTCAACCATATGGAGTTTGAGTTTCTGAAAACTCGATCATCTGATAGGGACCCATGGTATGGAGTCTGCCAATTAAAAAAAAATGGAAGGAAACTCTTGGTAGTGCCAGACCATATTTTGTGCATGGGAACTTGCTGTACATTAACATTTTGATCTGCCCTGGTATGCAGTTAGCAATTAGTACAGTTGAAGTGAAGTGCAGAATTTAATTCCCATACCTGTCAGACTTCCGAATCAGCAAGAATTTGCAAGTTTTAAGAGTGGCTAGAGCTAACAGGGAAAACCTTTCCATGACAAGTAGCATTAGAAATGAGAAAGTACAGGTTAATTAGCACTGACGATTTTTTGAGAATGGCTTGTGTTTTATCAGTATTAGAATGGTTGTCCTGCCAGTGAAGGCCGAAGAATGTGACCTTGTCTAGACAGTGGAATAATGGTTGACTGAAAAATAATCAGATGAGTCCATCTAAAGAGGATCTAGTAAGCAGTTGTAGACTCTGTTGATGCTTTTTAAGATTTCCCTAGAGCTATCTTGGTCTTTTTTAGGTGCTTTTCAGCAGATAAACCAGCTGTTAGCTGCTGCATGAAAAGCACAGTGAGATGTAATGGTGCAGGGGTGTTTCAATTCCCCCTTTTCAAGCTGTCTCCTGTGCACTAGTGTTTGAGACTGTGAATGCTGGTTTGTGAGCATTAAGCATTTTTTAACCTTTTTTTTCTGTTTTATTAGATTCTTTTTTTTATCTGTAGCCTAAAGATTGCTTACACTGTAAAGTTATGGATATTTCCGTATTGGAAGATGCAAGAAAATTAGTTGTTATAGCAGTGGTAGATTTTATGCTCACAAAACTAAGGTAAAGGTTGAGGCATAGTAGTAAGCCTGTGACCGTTTAAAACTTACTCTTATTTTTGTCTTTAAAATGTAATCATGGTTATTAACACATGGGCAACACTGTTATTTATTGTGTTTTTTTTTTTGCTTTTGCTCATTTTCTGTTGTGAGCACGCAGCCTTGCTTCCATGGTAGACCCATTCTTTCTCTTCCCATCTCAAGCATCTGGATATGCTGGGACAGGAAAGGAAAAATCTGGGGAACTCTGTCTTTGTCCTGTGAGAGGCTAAGAGATTTTTTTGTATTCCACCAACCTTTGCTGGGACCCAGTACATTGACTAGTAGTGTAGGTACATGCTTCCCCTGTGCTGGAACCCTTGGACAACTTGGATGCTCTTGACCTCCTGAGTTCATATACAATTTCAGCACAATTCTGCACCTTTTCTCAAAGGGTGCCTTTCACAGTAGGATGAGACTAATGCTCTCCACCCAAGAAAGGATGACCTGACATATGTTGCTCACTCCCACCCTTCCCAGGGCAGGTTCTCAGTGACTCGACTGCAAAATGAACCCAAGACATCTGGGGGTGCAGTCAAAGCTTTATTCCCTGTGCTCTACATAGCTGGCTTTCCTGGTTTATTTATTTATTTTCTATGTTCTTTTCATCCTGTTGCATGCCAAGCATGAATCCTTCCCATACTGGACTTGAGCCCAGTCATTCTGTCTTCGTGGAAGCCAACCAAGGAAGAAAGAACTGTCTGGAGAGCCAGTTATTCAGGTAGCTATGCCCCTTATTTGGCATTTCATCCATGATTGTGTTTATGATGGCCTTAAACCTGTCCCTGGACAGAAGAATAATCTACTTCATTAGGGAGGCCCACAGTTCATTTATCATGCAGCTTCATGCCTCCTTGCACTTGTGGTGGTGTGGCGAGCAAAACAACCCCTCACCCCCAAGTCACACATCTGCATTCTCTCCTCCTGCAAGGGTACATGTCAGCATATAGCTGGCATCCATTTGCCTAATTCCCCAGGATGGCCAAATGCATTCTGCTGTGCCAGATTTTCTTTGTGTTTCACTGTTGCAGTCATCACACTTGGGTTATCTGCCTGCAAGTAGCCCTCAGTCGGCCCGAATACCAAAGACTTAATATTTCTGAGTCGGATGCTGTCGTTTCTTCCCTGACGTCAGGGGGTATAAAAACAGGCAGCCGATGCCATTACGTTAGTCTTTCTTGCGAGGGGCCTGAAGCAGAAGCAGTTCGCAAGTGCCGGTTGGACCCTACCTGAATTTTCATTTACGAATTAAATAATCCTGAAGTCTTCTAAAGCTGAGTACCCTGTTGGGGATCCTTTTTTCTTGCTCTAACCGATGTCAAAAAAAGTTAACAATTGTCTTGCCTGTGGAAAGCAAATACCTCACAGAGATTTTCATTCTTACTGCATCACCTGTTTAGGCCCAGACCACGACGTCCCTCGCTGTCGGTTTTGTGCCTTAACGCCAGAACCATTTGTCGTCGGGCTATCTTTGTTGCTAAATTCTTTCGCTCTCGATCTCCATATTCTGAAATGGCTTTGGTAAGCCATCCAACTACCGATCTTCCGAAAAAATGTAAGGATAAAGTCAGAGACAGACCGCATAGGTCCAACACTGCCGACTATGCTTCCGTTAAGCTAGTCGCCAGTCTGCCGGTACTCAGTGAGGCACCATTGCAGTCCCTGATGCCTGCTTCTATGGATTCATAGGCCTCTGCTGAGACCCATTTGGAGTCCGGTATGCAGCGAGATGCTTCTTCGACTATGGAACCTGTGAATGTCTCTACCTTAGATGGGTCTGGAGCTGCTTCTGAGGGAGTTTTCTGTCCTACCAATATTCGAATCAAACAGACAACTTATTTTTTAACCAAATCTACCGAGTTTCTTAGGCTCAGAGTATGCACTACACCTAGAAAACCAACAACCAAAGCACATGCTCAGGCACCCATGCCACAAAAACAAATGCTTAGAATGGCTGAAGACCTCATAACGCTGATTAGGGGAAATCACCCTTCCCCTGCAAAGAGACAAAGTATCCAGTCCACTTCAGCATCTACAGACCAGGAGTCTGACAACTCTGACATTTCTGATTATGAAGACATGCTCTTATCTGCCTATGAGGATTCAGATGCAGAGGAATCCATTCCCTCTGCCTCCCCTCCAGAGGATTTTTCTTTTGGTGAAGCCTTGCATACTTTAAGAGAGCATTTCCATTTGGAATGCCAAGACTATCCTCATTCCAAAAAGCGACTCAAAGAATTTTTACAGTTGCCTCAGCACAGGCCTTTAGCTATACCCCCTGTCCTGGATATTGTGGATGATGTTTTCCTGGAATCCGATCCTACTCCTGACACCTTACCTTCTGCCCCTAGGAAACCAGACATGTACTACAGAGTACCTGATACTCACAAGTTTCTTTTCAAGAATCCTACTGCTGACCCAGAGATCATTTTCCAGGGGTCTAAAGGTATCAAGGCCACTGCAGCCAAGAATCCCACCCCTTCTGACAGGGAATCCAGAGCTCTGGACAGATGGGGTAAGAAGGTATATACCTCTGCAACTCTTGCTATTAGGGCATTGGATTGCCAGTTTCACATGCTGAAGTACCAGCAACATATTATAGAACTCATTAAACAGAAAGTGGTAACTTTTCCAGACTGTGCAGAAAATAAAGATTTGCAGGAGCTTATGCACATTGCAAGCCAAGTCAGTAAGCATACCTTGCAGTGTGGCTTTGATGCCGTAGTAGCATCTTGCAGGGCAGCAGTCACTGGTTCTGTACTGAAAAGACATGCTTGTCTGAATGAGCAGACCTTGCTAGACCATGTCAAATGAAAATTACTAGACGCTCCTTTGAATAAGGACTACTTGTTTGGCACCAAAGCAGAAGAGGTTCTTAAAAAGATGGAAGAAAAAAATAAATCTATGCAGACTGTTAAAGAACTCTTACAAGTGCAACCCTCTAGATTCAGTAGGCATTGCCCTTCAAAACACTCCTTTCCAGGCCCCCTCCAGGCCTTCTCAATCCAGACCTCGGGGGAACAGACCAACCAGACTACAGTCTCAGGGTATGCAGAGATCTAAGCAATGGAGTGCCCCCACTCCTAAAGGAGGGAGTGGTAAGCCACCTCCTTACAGAAAAAGCTTACAATGACTTCTTCACTCCAATTCCCAGCCCTGCCCAATTGCTCATGCCTCTAGAAGGAAAACTTGCCCTCCATGCAAAAAACTGGATGTCCATCACTCAGGACCGATGGATTCTCAACATTGTATCCCAGGGGTACAAATTTTATTTCCATTCACTGCCAACCCCAAGCAGGTTCCCTAACCTTCCTCCAAACCAATGGGCAGAGGCACAAAACCAAGTACTTTCCCTGCTCAATATCAGAGCTATTCAGCCTGTTCCAGCAGAACAGAGGGGTCAAGGATTCAACTCCAGACTCTTCCTGGTACCCAGGAAAGAGGGCTCTTGGCACCCAATCCTGGATCTTTCAATTTTCAACACCTTCCTGGTGGTACCGAAATTCAGTATGCTTACCCTGCTACAGCTTCTTCCTATGCTAGCCAAGGATTCCTGGTTAGTCACCCTAGACTGAAAAGAAGAAGCCTATCTGCACATCCTCATAAGGGAATCATGCAGAAAGTATCTACATTTCAGGGCAGGTTCTGTGCATTATCAGTTCTCTGCACTTCCCTTTGGCTTATCTACGGTGCCCAAGGTATTCACAAACTGCCTGACTCCGGCCATTGCATACTGCAGGCAGAGAAA
Source organism: Protopterus annectens (assembly GCF_019279795.1). NCBI lineage: Eukaryota > Metazoa > Chordata > Ceratodontiformes > Protopteridae > Protopterus > Protopterus annectens. Next base: position 935,217,257 of record NC_056725.1, on the reverse strand, counting down.
TATCCAAATTTACCCGTACTTGGACTGCCTGATTCAGGTGGACAGTCAGGAGTTGCTGCTGCAGCACCTGACATTTGTAAAAAATTTTCTAACTTCGTTGGGGTACACCATCAATGAAAAGAAATCAAAACTGGTACCCAGTCAAAAAATTGTATTCCTGGGAGAAAGCTTGGACACAACTTCCCAGATGGCATTCCTCACTTCAGAAAAGCAAGTCTATCTGACAGACTACTTCAAACAAATGGCTATCTGCAAGAAAAATACTGGAAGCCCTAGGGTTCATGGCCTCATTTATAATGTTGATTCCATATGCAAGACTGCATATGAGGAAACTTCAGTGGTACTTAAAAAGTCTTTGGTGCCAACATTCTCAGGACCTGGAAACATTCATTCCTATCATACCCTGTCTAAGGACAGAGTTCCTTTGGTGGGCAGAAACATGCAACCACAACAAGGGACTGCCATTTACTCAACCCCATGCTGCCCAGACCCTAACCACATATATATCAGACTATGCCTAGGGGGCTCACATGGCTGGCAAATGTATTCATGGCCACTGGAGCCCAAATCAAATCCAGCTGCACATCAACCAAAAAGAGATGCTAGCTGTACAGAATGCCCTGACAGCTTTCAGATCCCTACTCTTTCCAGGACAACTGCTAATAAAAACAGACACCACTAGTAATGTGGTACATCAACAAGCAGAGGTAAACCCATTCATACCCTCTCTGCAGGTTAGCCATGGCCCTGTGGAACATGGCCTTGGACATCCAAGTACAGCTACAAGATCAATTCCTGCCAGGCAAAGAAAACTCACTGGCAGACGACTTAAGTAGAAATCTCCTAGACCCACATGAATGGAAATTGGAGCCCAGGACCTTCAACCTTCTGATTCAGAAATGGGGGAACTCAGAGTTGGATCTCTTTCACTCCCCCCTACAACTACCAGCTCAGCAAATTCTGCACCAGGAATCCTCACAGCAGGGCCTGGAAAGTAAGATGCCCTATCCGTTCAATGGGAAAAGTTGTCAATCTATGCCTTTCCCCCTGTGCACCTTCTCTCAAGAGTACTACTCAGAATAAAACAAGACAGGCCAAGGACAATTCTGATTGCCCCGGACTGACCACACCAGCACTGGTACCCACTCCGCAGCCTGACAACGGTGCCACCCTGGCAACTACATCAGTCTGCAACCCTGCTCTCTTAGCAGTAGGACCAGATTTTGCATCTGCAACTGCAAACTCTTAAATCTTGCAGCCTGGCTTATTCCTTGAATTCCCCACCAGCAACCCTAAGCAAACAGGTGATGGACATCATTCTTGAAGCCAGAAGACCCAGTACAAGGAAATCCTATGCTGACAAGTGGAAAAGGTATTGTTCCTGGATTCAGTCTAAAGGAGAGGATGAAGCACTGCCCTCTTTACCTCAAATCCTGGATTACCTAGCAGAACTTCTCCACAGAGGTCCATCTTTCTCCTCCATTAAGACCCATGCCTCTGCAGTCTCAGCTGATTAAAATACTGATCCCAGTCTATTCTCTCACCCTCTCATCAAGCAGTTCCTGAGAGGGGCATACAACTTAAGGCCACCAAGGAGAGTGCTCACCCCTGCCTGAGACCTTAACTTTGTATTGGAAAGGCTCACGCTTCCACCTTTTGAACCTGCTACTTCAGCAGAGTTAAAATTCCTCTCTTGGAAAACAGCCTTGCTTCTAGCCATCACTTCAGCTAGAAGAGTGTCTGAGTTACAAACACTGATGGCTGTGGAACCCTTCATTATTTTCCATGCAGACAGGGTTTTCCTCAGGACTAACCCTTCCTTTATGCCTAAAGTGATGTCCAGTGTAGCTCTCAACCAATCCATCCATTTGCCAACCTTCTTTGCTAATCCTCAAAATAAAGGGAAAGGCTCCTGCACTCCTTGGATGTGCACAGACAGCTCAGGTTCTACCTTGATAGGACTAAACCTTTCAGAAAAATCTAACCAGCTGCTAGTCAGCTTTGCAACAGGGGCAGAGGGCAAGGCCATTTTAAAACAAACCATTTCCAAATGGATAGCACACTGCATCCAATTCTGCTACAAGCACCATGGAAAACCAACCCCTCAGGGGGGTCAGAACACATTCTAGTAGGGCTACATCTACCTCTGCAGCATTTCTCAAGGGAGTCCCTACCAGGGACGTACTGGACACCTTCGCTAAGCATTACCACTTGTTTATCTTTTTCAAATCCAGGGCAGGATTTGCTACAGCAGTCTTGCAAGGCCTACTAGCCAGCCCCAACTCTTATTGACTGCCTCCACCCTTCCTCAGCTTTGGGAATCAACCCAATTGTGATGACTGCAACAGTGAAACACGAAGAACATAGTACAGTTGTGTACACTTACCATAAATGTAGATGTTCGAGTGTTTTCACTGTTGCAGTCCTGGTTTCCCTCCCTCCAGCCCCCTAGTTTTCTCTATCTCTTTTTTTCTACTCTCTATGGCTATTCCTACTGGTATTGGTATTTACTTTGTACTGGTTGTGTTTTCCCCACCATATCCTAGTTTCCTGTTTGGGGGCTCCTGACATTTGGGGCAAGAAAAACTGATGTAATGGCTTCGGCTGCCTGTTTTTATACCCCTGACAACCTGACCTCATGGAAGAAGTGACAGCATCTGACACAGAAATATTAAGTCTCTGGTATTTGGGCTGACTGAGGACTACCTGCAGGCAGATAACCCAAGTGTGATGACTGCAACAGTGAATACACTCGAACATCTACATTTATGGTAAGGTCTACACAACTGTACTTTCCATATATTCCTAATTATTTTGTCTTTAACATTAGTGTAATTGGCACTAATAATAATTGGTGGTGGCTGCAGCAAGGGAGGTTTCATTTGTATATTTCAGGCATAGCAGAAAAGCTAAATAAACTGGGAGTAAAAAACTGTCGCCTAGTGGTATTCCAGCTGGCTCACATATAGGATGCAGGAAATTAAAGCAGGGGCAGTTACTTGCTCAAAGATACCAGTCACCAGAGCAGTTCCCCAGGGTTCTGTGCTGGGACCTCTACTGTTTGGCATCTACTTTTCTGAAGTAAAAGCCAGAACCAAAAGACACACTGGCTGACTAAGTTTTCAGATGACTGGAAGCAAGGAACAGTCATTGATTCCCTAAATGACTTGGCCATCCTGAAAGGAGGGTTTATCCCAAAGAAGTAACTTGAGCCAAGTTAAGGACTGAAACTAAGTGCCAAAAAGTGCATTATTGCATCTTTTGGGAAGTCATCTAACCCAAGGACTGCCACATTAACAGTATGGCCCCTAGCGCAGCATCGGGCAGCAGCGGTTAATCGGGTTTAAACTATTCCCGGCTCCACAAAGTCTGCTCTTCACTTTTTTCCCTTAGAACTGCTCTAGTCTCTCAAATTAAACACCCTATACTCAATCTAAGGCCCAGCACTTGCACAAAAAGCAATTTTACTATTTAGCACTAATAAACTAAAAGCACTACATCCTCATAGACTCTTTACGGTCACCTCGTCCCCCATTGGTCCTTTTAATTCAGTGAAAAGAGATCCCTATATTACTCTAGCATGTCCAAAGGTCAGTTAATGGTTTCCTGTCCAGTCCAGCTGGTAAATCTGGGAATCCTGAGGCAATATTACAACTGCCTCATGTACACGGACAACCCTCTCCTCCTCCAAACAGGCTCAAATATATGTGAGAGGTGCAATTTTATAGCCAAACTGGAGGCTGAACTCTCGCAACTCAGAACTGGTGTAACCAGTCAGGAGGAGAAGGTAACCTCACACAACACAAATCCAGTCTCACATAGTCCTACAACATCAGCAAACCAAACACATAAACACACAAAAACATACTCGGAGGCTCTAAATAAAAATCTGCCAAAGCAGCAGAGACCTCCAAAGCAGACATCCAAGCAATCGCTACAACAGAACAACTCACGTGCAACACATAGTTCACAAAGTCAGTGTGCCAAGCAATCACAGCCCTTAAGGCTAAAAAACACACCTGATACACTCGTAATAGGTGATTCTATAGTCAGACACACTGATGTCCCGCTCACCAGGCTGAACAAAGAGAAGGTCACAGTGAACTGCCTGTCGGGCGCTAGGATCCGCCACATAACGCAAGCACTCAGGTCACTCCAAAGTAAGTACAAATATGACTCAGTCATAGTACATGCTGGTGTGAATGACCTGAGACGTACCTCCCTCAACTACATAAAAAGAGACATAGAGGAACACTCTGATCAAGTAGCCCAGGCCGGTATGACCTTGACCTTTAGTAGCATACTACCCTCACCTAGAATGATGCCACAGTACAAAGACAAAATGATTGATTTTAACAATTGGCTAAAATTTTGGTGTCATTCAAAGGGGATCCAGTGTCTGTCAGCCTGGGATGACATGCTCGACAAGCCACGTTGCTTCACTAGGGATGGCTTGCACCTGTCACCCCTGGGTTCTCTGATATTGGCAAAGGCTCTTGCCACCCCCATAGTGCCTTGTTTAGGCAAGGCCCAAAAGACAGTCCCACCTCCATAAACAGCACAATGAACAAAAAAACTAAGGGTAATGCTGCTAAACGCCAGAAGTCTAAACCTCAAGATGCATGCACTCGAAGCTCTCCTCAGCATGGAGAACATCGACATATATGCAGTGACAGAAACCTGGTTCAAGGCTCCAGAGAGCACCCCAGCACTACCAGGTTATACCTCATGCCATGCATTTCGGCCCCAGAACTCGGACCGAACCACAAAAGGAGGGGGAGTATCCATTTTTATCAAGGATACTCACACCTCCAGGTTAGTGGCGTTGCACGAAGCATCAGAGACCATCCATGTGCAACTAACAGTGGGCAAAACTGCGTTTCAGTTTATAGCATGCTACAGACCACCCTCTCAAAATCAGGAAGCCCACTCAACTTTTCTGAAAACATTGGAGAACATGAAGATCTCTCCAAACACCATCATATTGGGTGATTTCAACTACCCAAACATAGACTGGGAGCATTACTCAAGCCCCAACCCCCTAGCCCAAAGGTTCCTGGAATTTATAAACTCAAACGCCATGGAACAACTAGTCACCACCCCCACAAGAAGGGATAACATACTCGACCTAATCATCACCAACATGGGGACTCTGTGCTCCATACCAGAAGTAAACCCCTCATTGGTAAAATCAGACCACAAATTAATCTCACTAGACATCCAAAACCCCTCCCCACCCCCAGCCCAGAAAACCACAGTGAAAAACTTCTCAAAAGCGAACTTCACACTTCTCAAAACAGAGGTGGAATCCTTCAAGGCCCCCGGGCCAAGGGAAACTACGGCCCAAACAGCTGAATCCTATATAAACACATTCTATGGACACCTCCAGGAATGCATGGATCATGCTATCCCAAACAAAACCAAGGCCCAATCATCCAAAGGCAGGCGTCCAGCCTGGTGGACCCCAGCCATAAACAAGCCATACAACAGAAGAAGGAAGCTACTACATGATAGAGCAAAATCCCTAAAAGGGAAGGCATCTCTGATCAGTACTAGCAAAAAATTACGATCCCTCATAAAATCCTTAAAGGCAAGCTTCGAGAAAAAAATTGCACAAGACACTAAGGATAATCACAAGGCTTTTTTCAGCTATGTTAGGAACTTGGGGTGCAACTCCCAGATATGCTCAGAGTTCATTCTAAATGACAAAAAATTCATGGAACCCACAGACATCGCCAACATCCTGGCAGACAGGTTTAGTGCAAAATTCCCCCCCCCCCCCCCCCAAAAGAGCAAATATCTATCCCAGCAGAGTGTAGCCCCCCCCTAGCATCTCAGATGCTCAGGTGAAAGCCGCCCTCTCCAAAGCAAAAAACACTGCGTCAATGGGACCGGACGGTGTCCCGGGCTGCGTACTACATGAACTTCAAGAAGAATTAAATCCTCATGTAAAAATGCTGTATAATCTCAGCCTTACTACAGGATATGTACCCAATGAATGGCGTACAGCAATAGTGGTCCCTCTCCACAAAGGTGGTGCCTCAATGGACCCTGGAAACTACCGCCCCATAAGCCTGACTAGCCTAGTCTGCAAGGCTATGGAGAGGATCATCATAGAGCTCATAAACAATGACATTGGGGACCTACAGACACTGGATCCTACCCAATTCGGCTTTGTAAAGGGCAGATCCTGCCTCTTGAACCTGGTCGACTTCTTTGAATCAGTCACCAAGGCCATAGATGAAGGGAAGGTAGTCCACACAGCCTATCTGGACCTCACTAAGGCATTTGACACAATACCCCACTCGGGCATCATAGATAAGCTATCCAGCCTAAATATAAACCCCTATGTCACAAGATGGGTTGCAAACTTGCTCAAAAACAGAGCCTACAGAGTCCGAATTGCTGGAGCCATGTCTGACTCAAAACCGGTCACAAGTGGTGTCCCACAGGGCTCAGTCCTGGGACCTCTCTTTTTTGGTATATATTTCTCCGAGGTACAGGCTAACACGGAAGGACTGTGGCTGACCAAGTTTGCAGATGACTGCAAACTGGGAGCCATAATAGACTCTCCAGCTGACACGAGCATCCTTCAAAAAGGTCTCACAGAGACAAATAACTGGTGCCAGAGCCACGGACTAAAGCTTAATGCCAAAAAGTGTATAGTCATACCCTTTGGAAAAAACAAAGTACCCACAAATTATCACATAGGAGGAAACCCATTAAGCACAGAGGAAGTAATCAGGGATCTGGGGACCCAAGTTGATAGTAATCTCTCCTTTGACAACCACATTGCCAAAGTGGTTAGAAAAACCTTCTACATAGCCCACCTTATCAAGAAAGGATTCACATCTAGATCAAAGGAGGTCATAGTGCCCCTTTATGCAGCCCTTATTAGGCCCATAATAGAATACAATGCCCCTTTTGGGATGTACCTAAACTGACACCTGCAGCAACTAGAAAGACCCCAAAAGTACCTCACAAAAAGAGTCAAGGGACTCAAACAGATGCCATATGCGGCTCGGTTAAAAAAACTCCAGCACTACTCAGTTGCGTACCGCTTACTTAGAGGCGATCTATGCCTGACATATAAAGCTATGTCCAACCCAGAATTAATTAACTTGTTCCACCTCAGAAAATCCAAATCCCTTAGAGCTACGCCCTCGAGGGATCTGAACCTCAGCATAGAAATAAACAGAACATGTTGGAGGGACAGATTCATAACCCAGAGGCTCCCCTTGCTCTGGAATAAAATCCCAGTCCATGTTAGACAAAGCCCCTCACTGACTCTCTTCAAGAAAAATCTAGATGAGTGGATGGGGGATCGTAGGTTTACCCCGGGGATTACTTCAGTGTCATTACTAGACAGAGGCACGGTAAACTAACCTTAGTAAGGGCTCGGTAAACTCGAATCAAAGGGTGGCGAAAGCCAAACACACTCGGGCTAGGCTTATAAATGCCTCAGGGCAGATAGCCTAGTATGAACCTATAAGAGTTGACCAACTGGTTTGGGATTTGGGGACATGTGGACAACTTTTGATCAACGTGTTCATTGATGTAATAACGCCCTTCTGTATTGTACAGTGTGTAGACAAAAGTATTGTGTCTAGATCTAGAGAAGTCATTGTCCCCCTTTATTCGGCTCTCATAAGGGCAGTCATTGAATATAATGCCTCCTTTGGCATGTATCTGTCCAGACACATGCAACAATTGAATGCCCATGCAGATATCTTACTAAAAGGATACAAGGCCTAAAAAACATTTCCTACAAGGACAAACTCAAAGCCATGTGACTGTAATCTGTATCCTACAGCCTGCTGAAAGGTGACCTGTGTCTGGCTTAGAAGGCACCCTTTGACCAAATACTGAAGGATTTTACTGCACATTGGTAAGTGAAATGGGATCAGGAATACTCTGTCTACGGATCTAATCCTCTTTGCGAGTTCAACAGAACCATTTGGAGGGACATGTATGTGGCAGAGAGGATTCTACAGCTATGGATCAGACTTCCCATCCACATAAAGCAGAGAGCATCCCTGTCCATATTCACTCACAAGTTGGAGCTATGGATGGGAAACAGCAGCTACTAAATGTTTTATTACATGTATGTGTCCCCTTAAATTATCTATGGTATAATCCCAGTTATTCTTATTATGGGTAATTTATAATTATCGACCATGGGATGGGTAAGGCCAATCTCTCATGTTACTACCAGGACAGAAAAGGAAATTGATTAGTATTAAAGTAGCCTGCAAGGGCAGCTATCCTAGTACTTGCCTATGGACCTATGATGGGTGCTGAAGTGGTAGTTATAATACATGTGTGTGTGTGTGTGTGTGTGTGTGTGTGTGCGCGTGTGTATATATATATATATATATATATATATATATATATATGTGTGTGTGTGTGTGTGTGTATATATATATATATATATATATATAAATTTAAAAATGGCTATATTTGCTCATGGTTTTCGTGTTTGTTTGTAGTACTGATTGCTTGTGAACAGCATTTTTAATGTTTTTGCGCATGGACTGTTTTACATGTTTTTCATATATTTTTTTTAAACTTTATATAATGAAGGAAATTAAAGAAAGTTGCAATGGTAGGACTGACAAGAGGAGTTAATCAGTCCAGCTTTGTTGACAAAACCACTTTAGGAGAGCATTTTTAAGTATTGAACTGTAAAGTAATTTATTATTGTAGATGTTTGTCTTGCATTGAGGTATAGTATCTGTTGTAGTGAAGTTTGTAATGAAGAATATGTCAAAGTTTTATGTATTTATATTTTCCTAGGAACAGTATATTTTTATTCATGATGCTATTCTGGAAGCTTGTCTTTGTGGAGAAACAGTAATACCTACTTGTGAATTCAAAGCAACGTATTTTGACATGATCAGAATAGATTCTCAAACTAATTCTTCCCAGCTTAAAGACGAGTTTCAGGTAAAGCAGTGCAGCATTCTTTATGCATTATGCATTCTTTCACAGTTGCTTGTATTTTTATTTCATTGTTTTGATTAATGCATCATTTCCAAAGTTAATGAACTGTTTTCACAAGAGACTACATGAACAGAAGTTTGCTTTTTAAATTGCTTTGTAATGTGTTTTAACAAAGCAAGCCTGAAATGTACCATTTTCCATTTCATCTTTAGTTGAGCGTAATGCATTTACCTTAGAAGTTTCATGTCAGAAAACAAAAAGGAAATGTTTACTTACCTGTTAATTTATTTTCTTATTTACACTGCAGTTGTTTGCAAAGCTGATTTCCATAATAACTTGAATTATTTCTTGCAGCAGTGGTAAGGTAAGTTAGTAAGAGCTCATTGAGAATATCGCAGGCTGTTACTGTTTATTTTCTTCCATTTTTAGATGCCCTGATACATGACAGTGTAATAGTTGTAAGCATCTCTGAGCACCTGATAGGTTTTTCTGCCAACTGTGACTGGTTTTATCGCTCTTGTGGACTATAGTACATTTTACTTCCAACATTCATGAAGGGAATGCCATCCAGACCTCTTAACAGTTTTTACTATTCCTTTTTTGTTGGCTAGCTTTTGATTGATTGAACTAATTTTTGAGTTGAGGGCAGCTTTGAAGTGATGATGTGATCAGTCAGGTGTGCCAAGTACCTGGTTTAATAATAAGTGTATGCCATTACCAAGATTTACGGTTTTAACATAACGTGGTTAACATTGTATGATCAGAGCCAGAGAGTTACTGTCTTGGAAAACAGAGCCCCATACTGATTGGGGTGTAGTAGCACTGGTAGGTGGGGGAGCAGTAATTATGTGATTTGAGAGGTAGCAGATAATGGCAAGAAAACAAACTGCATTTGCAAAATTGTACAGAAGTGGCTCCACCAGCCAGGAAAAGAAGCATGCAGATTATGAAAAGAGGCTTATAGGATAATGCAGGTGTTGTCCCCTACCTTCTGTCAACTGTACCATTTAGTGAGGATTTGGGTTTCTAGGGTTTGGTTGAGATGTGTAGCAGGAGAGCCAGATGACAAAATAGTAATTGTCCCATACTCTGTCTTCACTCAGCTTGGAGAAGAAGCAATTTACAGAAAGAAGTAAGCACTTTGTGTGGAGTCTTTGATTGAACAGTAAGGATATGCAGTTGGAGATGGGGATTTTACTTGGAAAAAGTCTGTATGAAGCAGGTCAAATCACTAAATGCAAGTCATGGATTCATTTATTCCCTAGAAAATGTTTGTCTTAGTTGATCTCTGTTGCCTTGAGAGAGTTAAGCCCTCCCAGCCTTCCCTTGTAGATGTGCCTAGCCACGCAGGAGATGTTGAGTAGCAAATTTCCAGTATTAGATACATTCTCAAATTTTTGGCACTGATAGATGGAGCCTGGTCACTGTGGGTGGTGGGTTGTCTTGCAGCTGTTGTAGAGCTGTGGTTTAATTTGGGTGGCATGTGGCAGCATAAACCAAGTGTTGAGATCCTGTTAGAGAGGTCAGATGAAGATTAAGTGACTGCATGTTAGTCCATTTACAGATAACCGCAGTGGGAGGAGTTTGGAATCAAACTTGTATGGAAGCATGGAGTGCAGCTGTCCATGCATTCATTTCTGGAGAAGCCATTGAACATAAGGAGTGGAAACACAATCTGAGGATAAAATATGCAGTGACGGTGTGAAGTGCACTGAGTGTCTGAAGACCTGGGGATTACAGGCCTTCGGTAGACTTTAAAGAGTGTCTGTAAATAGAGAGAATTTGGAATCATCCTGTATCTTATATGTAAATGAATGCCTTGTATACTTTCCATAGTATGTTTTTTTTTTTTCATTTAGCGGCTTGTTGAGCTGTAGTGTTGAAAGGTGTATTGACCATTGCTCCAGTGATAGAGGACTTTTATTGGTTGCTTCGTATGCTTAATTTGTAAAACAGAACAATCTTTTTTATAGTAATTCTGCTAAATACTTTGAGTGTTGTCCATAGATCCTCATTTACATCATAAATAGACAAAATTAGCTCTGGACTTTGCCCCTACTCCTTTAGGAGCAATACACCTGTGTTATGGTGTCTAACATTTTGTTGCCCTGTGTCCTACCTCTGGTGCTACATAAAACTGGAGGTGACTTCAGTTAGTGAGCTGATGAATCCAGTTTCAAAAGGGTTAGCAAAAAGAGGATGTTTACATTTGCAAGCTGTTGCAGCTCTGTGAGCTGCAGGATTTAAGAAACTCACCAAAGAACTCTCTGTGCTGTATCAGCACTTGTAGTAGCCTCCACCCCCTCACTTCAGCTTCCTAGCCCATTATAAGAAATAGGACTCTCTCAAATCCCCCCCCCCCCCAGAGAATCATGTTCATCCTTGAAAGACGAGAGATATTTAGCCTACATTTTTGCGGGTGTCTGTCCCTGTCGGATACAATTTGATTAATGAATAAATACTTTGCTCAAGCTCAACACTTGACGGTGCCTCCTTTTAGGGGGCCCTCATCCTCCTTATGGGGCATTTTAAATGGGAGTCCTGGGGACATGTCCAAGTATGTAAGGCTTCTTGTACGAATTATGCCTGTATGAGCCTGACCCTGCTGCTGTCCCTTCAGTTTTTCTGAGGCCTTTAAAAATGCTATTGCACAGCTTCATTGTAGCTTAATTTACAATGTTCTAGCAAGAAGAAATACAGCAGGTTTAAAAAGCTTCCTGGTACCTTTAAAAGAATACAGTGGTGAACCCAACCATGGTCCCCCTTGATGAGGTCAGGGACTCCAAATTCACTACAGCCTATGATATTCTCCCAGTTGCTACCAGAGAGTATGGAATTAAGCTTTAGGAAGATGTATGTATTTGCCATTATTGCCACCCAGACCAAACTAGCAAAATACCAGGGAAAGATCCTGAAGTAGATTCAGGACTTTACCTGTAGAGAGCAATAATGAGAGACCTTGAAGTGTCATGTTAGGTTACGTGTTTGTCCCAGACCACACAGAAATAATCAATGATGTTTTAAAATGTGGGTGTGCCATGGTATACACAGCCTCTAGGGACTTACTCTGTAAGCAAAAATTAAATAAATAAGTAAATAAAACATTGGTCAGTGTAGAGACAGTCCAGATAATTCTGCAGTGATGTGTCACATTAACACACATGTTGTTAGGGGGGCTTATTTCTATATTTTTATGCAGGCTGAATGTGCTGGCTGTGGACCTGACACTACAGCTGAGTTTTAATCTCTAGGCAGTCTTCATCCACCACTTGTACTAAAGTAATGGGCAAACAAACAAAACTTTAGACAGCTTTAGTGAGTGGAAGCTGGATGGATGTGGGGGGACAGTGGTCTTTCTATGCATAGTATGAAGGTATGACAGATATAAGCGAGTCTTATTTGCTTCACAGGGCAACCATATATAATTAAATTAGTAATTTATCCTTCTCTTATAAATTGTGTGTTAATGGAACTAGTAGTTTACTTTCAGCAGCTGAACACATTACTTTTTGGGGTCCAGCTCAGCTGTTCTTTTTTTATTTTACTGTTATTTTTTTCTTTTACTTCAGTGAAGAGGTGTATCTTAATATTTAGGATCCCTAGCTCAGTTAACCAGAGGGTTCCAGGCTCACTTGTTCGTAAGATGTCATTTGAAACTTGCTCCAAAAAGAACAAAAGATGGCATGGGCTGTTTTTTTATGTCTTTGCTCCTTGGTGATGTTCTTGTTGGGGAGGAGACCACCTTCATTCTGGGGATGTCCATCTGTCCTTGAAGTCAGACTGAATGATCACAAGTCTACTTCGAAGTCCATCTGATTGCAGTTTTAATACAGCAATAATTCGTAATCCTGTTATTTGAATCTCTGTAGATGTGTTGAGGATCCTCACACAGCTGTACTTTATAAGGAAAAGTAATCCATTTTGGAAATTTTACCCTAAAAGATGTACAAGAAAATAAGTTATGATTTGGGTGCATGCAACAGTACCTAGGATTAGAAAGATGGGAGAAGGGGGCATATTTGGCAGTTGGATGGTACTTGCTTTCTTCTAGAAGTGACAAGAAAACCTTGATCAGTGAAAACCTTGATCCCACACTTGCTTGGAGAAAAACAGCTCTTGTACTCCCTTTCCTCACTTATCTAGAGGAAAACAGTTTTTTATTCAGGCATGTCCAAGGGTCAGCTCCCAGTGTTCTCTCCTGTCTATCTGATGAATCGGCATCTTGGGGCAATGTACAAATTGCCTCATGTACACAGACAACCCTCTCCTCCTACCACCCAACACTACAACCTGTGAGAGATGCACTTATCTAGCCAAACTGGAGGTAAAGCTCTCTGCAACCAAGACTGAACTTGACATTCAAGAGGAGAAGGTGAACACTTGCACCACATCACACATCACATAGTCTCACTAAATCTGCACCAACAAAATCCACACATAGAAACATAAAAACATTCGCGGAGGCTCTCAATATTAATCTGCCCAAGCAACAGAGACCTCCAAAGCAGAAATGCAAGCAACTTCCACCCCCCAACACAACCCAAATGACACATAGCCCACAGACTCGGTGTGCCACTCAGCCACAGCCAATAAGGCAAAACAACGTGTCCAACACACTAGTCATAAGTGACGCTGTAGTCAGGCACACTGATGTCCCACTCACCAGGCTAAACAAGGAGAAGGTTACTGTCAGCTGCCTGTCGGGTGCCAGGATCTGCCACATAACCCCCGCACTCAATCACTCCACAATAAGTACAAATATGACTTTGTGATTATCCATGTTGTTGGTGTGAACGACCTGAGATGTACCTCCCTGGACTACATGAAAAAAGACATGGGAGAGCTCTCCGATCTTGTAGCCCAGGCAGGTATGACCCTAGGCCTGAGTAGCATTCTGCCATCGCCCAGAATGATACTGCAGTACAAGGACAAAATGATTGACTTAAACAATTGGCTAAGCTTCTGGTGTCATTCTAAGGGGATCCAGTATCTGTCTGCTTGGGATGACATGGTTGACAGACCACAATGCTTTGCCAGAGATGGCCTGCACCTGTCACCCCTGGGATTCCGGATACTAGCTAAGGCTCTTGCTGCCCCTATACTGCCTTTTTTAGGCAAGGGTCAAATGACAAATTCATCACCGTAACAGGAACAGGCAAGCAAAAACTGAGGGTAATGCTACTCAATACTAGAAGTCTAAATCTCAAAATGAACTCACTCAAGGCACTCCTTAAAATGGAGAACATCGATATCTGTGCAGTGACTGAGACCTGGTTCAAGGCTCCAGAGAGCACCCCTGCACTACCAGGCTATAACTCATACCACACTTTTTGGCCATGTAACCTGGACCAGAACACCAAAGGCGGAGGTGTGTCCATATTCATTAAGGATATCCGCACCTCCAGGCTAGTTGCTTAGCATAATGCATCCAAGGTTATCCAAGTGCAACTAACTCTGGGCAAAACTGCAATCCAAATTGTAGCTTGCTACAGATCCCCCACCATGCCCCAGGATTCCCACTCCTCTTTTCTTCATGTACTGGAAACTATTAGGGTTCAACCAAACACCGTAATAATGGGCAATTTCAACTACCCCCACCATTAACTGGGAAAACTACTCATGTACCAACTCCTTCACACAACGCTTTTTGGAATTCATAAACTCTACTGCCCTGTATCAACTTATCCACACCCCCACCAGGGGCAACAATATCCTAGACCTAGTCATTGCCAGCATGAGTGACCGGTGTTCCACACCTGAAGTCAACTCCTCGTTGGTCCGATCCGACCATAAGCTAATCAAATCACCCTTGATATCCACATCCTGCCCCCACCCCCCATTAAGGAAACCACGGTAAAACATTTCTCCAAAACCAGCTTCATGGTTCTTAAGACAGAAGTGGTGAACTTCACGACACCCATGCAGATGGGCAATACAGTTATGACTGCTGAATCCTACACAAATGCACTCTATAAGCACTTACACGAGTGCATTGATCGTGCTATCCCAATCAGAACCAAGACGCTATCCTCCAAAAAAGGAAGCCAATCTGGTGGTCCCCTGCCATAAACAAATTGTACAACAGAAGGAAGAAATTTTTGCAAAAGAGAGTAAAATACCATGAGTTGGAGGAGCTCCGTGGTCAGCCTCAGTAAGAAGCTGAGATCCCTTATAAGATCCTCCAAAGCTATCTACAAAAACAAAATCGCCACTGATTCTAAGGACCAACCACAAAGCATTCTATAGCTATGTCAAGAATCTCAATGGCAACACCCAGATCTGCTCTGAGTTACAGCACAACAGCACAAAAATTCAGAACCAACTGATATTGCCAACGTCCTGGCAGATAGGTTCAGTGCTAACTTTATCCGCCCACCCTCAAAGGACCCATATCTATACAGAAGAATGCAGAGTCCCTGTAATCACAACTACGCAGGTAAAATCTGCACTCTCTAAAGCCAAAAACATAGCATCCATGGGACCGGACAACATCCCAGGCTGCATTTTACACAAACTTCAGAACGAACTGGCTCTCCACCTAAGCACCATGTTCAATCATAGCCTCACATCAGGCTTTGTGCCCACTGAATGGCATACAGCAATAGTTATCCTACTCCACAAAGGGAGAGCCACTACTGATCCCGGGAACTATCGGCCTTTTTGCCTGACGAGCCTGGTCTGCAAGGCCATGAAACGTATCATCATGGAACTCATAAACAAAGACATTGGTAACCTCCAAACTCTGGATCCCACCCAGTTCAGGTTTGGGAAAGGCAGATCATGCCTCCTGAACCTGATCAACTTCTTTGAGGTAGTCACCAAAGCCGTAGATGAGGGTAATGTGGTTCACACAGCCTATCTTGACCTCGCCAAGGCTTTCGACACCATCCCCCATTCTGGAATTATAGCTAAACTCACTAAACTAGGTATAAATCCCTATGTCACAAGATGGGTTGCCAACTGACAGAACCCAAACTGTAAAAGTTGCACACTCCAAATCTGACCTCAAAGCAGTGACAAGTTGAGTACCACAGGGTTCAGTCCAGGGACCTCTCTTGTTTGGTATCTACTTCTCTGAAGTACAGGCTAACACAGAAGGCCTCTGGCTAATGAATTTCGCAGATGACTGCAAACTAGGAGCCATAGTTGAGTCCCCAAATGATGTGGAAATCCTACAGAAGTGCCTCGCTGAGACAGATGCCTGGTGTCAGAGCCATGGCCTCAAGCTGAATGCCAAAAAGTGCATTGTCATCTACTTTGGTAAAAACTCTGTACCCATGAACTAATACATAGACAGCAGTCTACTTAACACTGAATGTGTAATAAGAGACCTTGGGACCCAGGTGGACAGTAGTCTGTCCTTTGATGGTCACATTGCCACAGTACCTCCCAAAGAGGATTACTGGCCTCAAACAGATACCCTACACTGACCGTCTCAAAAAATTCCAGCTTTACTCCGTAGCATATCGCCTACTTCGAGGTGATTTCTGCCTAACATATAAAGCTATGTCATACCCAGAGCTGTTGGACATGCTACACCTAAAGAAATCCCAATCCCTCCAAGCTACACGCTCTAGGGACCTAAACCTTGTCACCACAATAAACATGACATGCTGAAGGGATAGATTCCTGTCCCAGAGACTTCCCATACTCTGGAATAGGCTACCCATCTATGTCAAGCAAAGTTCTTCATTAGCATTCTTCAAGAAAAATCTTGATGAGTGGATGGGAAATGGGGAATGCACCTCGGGGATCACTTCTGTGTCTCTGCTCAACAGTGGCACAGGAAAATAACTTTCTTGGGTGGCGTAAGCCAGGGAACCTTGTTGGCTAGACTTAAGCAGGCCCTCGGGCCAATAGCCTAGTACCTAACCTATTAACCTATAAGAAAGTACATGTGCAGTGTTCTTAAGTAAATCGTGGAGAAATGAGTTGTGGGGCATTGAATGTTCAATGGAGTAGTTTAGCTTAGTAATTTTATATTTTGACATTTTTTATGTTTATATCTAAAATACCACAGCATTCTGTCAACCTTGTCAGAATCTAACCACATCAAGGTCTGGGCATTCTTCAGGAAAAAGCCCTGGACCACTTTCATGATAATTTTCTTGAAGTCTGGTGAGACATCACCCCTGCATACATCTCGGAGCAAGAAATCTGGACAAAGCAGAAAATAATGAGGGGACAAAGGCCCAAAATAGGGACAGATTTTAAATACTGCTCTTATAAACTTGAATAGTTGATAGAATAACAGGTTTTGTATTGCATATTTTCTAAAGGATATAAAGTCTGATACTCAAATGGCTGTCATTAATTATTATTTAATGGCTTCAATCTTCAGTGATTTGCTAGAAAAACACATTTTATGAGGAACAGACCAAAAATATAAGGCAAAATTCTGGAGAGTTGAGAGGTATGCCCCCAGAGGAAATTTTTACCAATCCCACAGTCAGTAAACTGAGTGAATCCTAGTTTGACCATTATCTGTGATAGATGTAAGTGCTTCACTGTTGGCCCTAATACCTTTTTATAAGGGCGCCCTAAAGAGAAAACCACCAAAATATATAATATCAAGTCCATGTCTTGTAATATACAAATGGGGAGGAATGGCTTTTAAACTTCATAATGCAGCTGGTTCTTTAATAGTGGAACTGCTTATCCAAATGCTTGTCATAATGTGTATTGTGTAATCTTTGGACATGTAATAATCTGTTCTAGAATCAAAAATTCCTACAAAATATGTGATTGATAATAAGAAAAACAAGGTGATGACAGTAATTTGCTTATAGATGCTGGGGAGCAGCTAATGGAATTTGTGTGCTGAAATCTAGGTCACTAACCTGTGTAAGGGAACATACCATGGTGCATCCTAATGAGGGTCTTTAATGGCCAATTTAGTTATCCTGTAGAGCACAGGTTAATTAATTATTGTAAGGTCTGAAGGGAGACTGTTGCTAGACTAATTCGTCCTTGCTAACAGATGCCCTACGCAGACAGTCTCAAAAAACTCCAGCTTTACTTTGTCGCATATCACCTACTCAGAGGCAATCTCTGCCTAACATACAAAGCTATGTCAAACCTAGAGCTGTTGGACATGCTTCACTTAAAGAAATCCCAATCCTTCCGAGCTACACACTCTAGTGACCTAAATCTTGTCAACACAATAAACAGAACATGCTGGAGGGATAGATTCCTGTCCCAGAGACTTCCCATACTCTGGAACAAACTACCTATCTGTATCAAACAAAGCTCCTCATTAGCACTCTTCAAGAAAAATCTTGATGATTGGATGGGAGATAGGAAATTCACCACGGGGATCACTTCTGTGGCTCTGCTTGACAGGGGCACAGGAAAATAATTTTCTTTGGTGGCAAAAGCCAGGGTACTGTTTGGCTGGGCATATATAGGCCCTAGGGCCAATAGCCTAGTACCTCCCTATGAACCTATAAAGCAGTCACATAAGCCACTGTTGACTATGGAATGGGGAACAGTGACTAGTGTTGAGTTTTCCTGTTTGCTGGGAAGCAGAAACTAGATGGAATAGTGTTAATAAAATTAAATTAAAAGGGAGGTATATTGTTAAACCTGCAGAATACGACACTGGGAAGCATATGAACAAAACAAGATTGCTGGAAGGCCATTGATGAGTTTTATTGATTGTACTTGAAAGTTGCAGCTAATGTATATGTGGTTTCCCTTCAGGTCTATATCATGGCATCAAAAAGTAATTTCTTTAAACGGCTTTCAATCAAAAATGCCATTAATAGAAATTACTTTTGTGAGATCACAGTACAGTGATTGGAAAATTTGCCCTTTCTTCACTGTAGTGCGATCTCGGAGATGCTGTATATATTTAGAGGGGGGTGTGGGGAGCGCAGTCTCCCACAAGAGCAATTTATATTAATGGCATTTTTGATTGAAAAGCCATTTGAAGAAATGACTTTGCAGTGTCGTGATGTAGACCCTTTTCATTCCCTTAGCTTATCTTTTTCTTCCATTTCTTCCAGGTACCCTTGAGGATTCCCTTTGATTTGTCAAATGCTTTTTTACTGTTGAATTGAATCATCTAGCTGATTTGGCCTGGTTCACAGTACATTGAAAATTAATGGTGGAGAATTGGTGCGCAGTTAGGTTTAGGAGTTTTCCCTTTTTCTTCACTGTTGTGTGATCTTTGAATTGGTATATACATAGCAGAAGGTGTGGTGGGCAGACCCCCACATGGAGGATGCAGAGGGATTGCCTCCATATGAAAAACTTTATTTTGGTGTTAGGTCGTACTTTCCTGTAGATGACTGTGTTTTGCTCATATTTTTTACTTTTGACAGGCTTAGTGTTTGCAAGGTGAGTGTTGGCAAAGTTTTCATTCAAATTGTACAAATTTATATTCCCTTGAAACCTTTATATGGACCTGCACAGTATCGCTTACTGCCTTTAGTAATGTGCTCCAAATCCCCACCACCAGTTATGTAAAATACGAATCCCCTGTGTGGTTATCCAATGTCATTACTCCCATTTTCACACCAACAGTGTGGTACCTGTGTGATGATCATCATTTAGATTACTAATGCACTCCTTATTACTGGGACTTTAGCTGGTGAAGACACAAAACCTGACCTCACTTCCAGACCTTAGCACCCTTCCCTTTCCAAGCACGACAGACCTCTGCAACTCAGGGATGCCAGGGTATATCCTTTGTAAAACTGCTCATGAGATTTCCATCTTCCTTATTTTAGCTTGAGTGCATCCATCTGGTGGGGGCTGACCTTCTCCAGAGTTTAATACTGATAAGTACAAATTGTAAAACTGTTTTACCCTTTTCTGGTTGTTACTTTTGTTGTTACCAGTAACCTTGTGTCATCTGGTCTAATCAGCCAGAATTTCAGACTTGTTCTAGGATATGTCATGCCACAAAAAAGTTCAATCATTTCAGAGGCAGATTTTACATAAGGACTTGCAGTGCCCATTGTGTCTTTTGTTTAGGACCCGAACACAGTAAAAGACTCTACAGTTTGTCAGGGATTCGTAAAAGTGAAAGTGTTCCCTGCAGAACTGTTTATATAGGCAGGAAGAAGCTTGAGACCTTCACTTATTCTGCTGTAATATCCTTATTCCTTGGCCCCTGACATCTCCCACTCCACTACCCCCAACCGCCAACCCCAAGAAGTGCATTATACTTAGCTAGGTATGTTGGTGATATGACATTTGGGTATTTGATGCACCATACAGGCATAGACATGTAGGACCCAGTGAGGCACATTCACAGCCCCAAATTACTGCTCTCAGATTCCCTGAGCCTCTGAGGAAGCTCCCTTGGCAGTCATCATGCCATGAAAGACGCAACATCCCACCATGGAGACAACCATGGTTTGTTTATTGGAGCAGACTTCTCCTTGATGGGCGTTCTTAGCTGAAGCATGCTTTGTGATTTTGAAGGGAAGGATTGTCAACCTGTCATGTTTTTAAGGGAAGAATGTCAGCACTTGTGCTATGGAAATCTGGGATTTCTGTCCTCAGGCCTGGAGCTGCAAGGCACAGCCCCCCAACCTAAAAGGATTCTGAAATTGAAACACAATCATTTGCCTTAGGTCCCCTTGAGTTGACTGAACCTCAGACATTTGAATGGGGAACCTAACCCCCCCCTCCCCCAACACACACTCATTTTGAGCTATTCCAGACCAGTAGATCTCCTTGGCTGAAGGCATCTTTCAGGTATTATGAAACTGACAGCCAAGTTCTGATCTTCCTTGTGTATCAAGAGACCCTACCCGACTGGGAAAAGAAACAGGGACCCCTTTCCTGATAAAGAAGAGGACTCCTTAAAAAGTGAGGGGGAACCGTTGTATTATTATTCTCAAATGAATATACTTTTGTAGGATAAAGGAACAGTTCAGATAAGAATCTAGGGACCATGCAAAAGCCCAGAAATGTATTTTGATTTGTGAGGTTTGGATTCCTCTAAACATTTTGGACAGTCCTCATATTTTTGGGACCTCTAGAGGATGCTTTCCTAGCAGCCTGTAAGGAGCCAGACACCCATCTCCTTGCCTCAGAAAAATCTGATAGGTTTTATAAAGTCCAGGAAGCACACAATTTCTTACATAAAATATGTCTATGGTGACTCTAGAGAAGGGTTCCAAGTAGAGCTGTTCAGGCAGACTGTTGATGTTCATGTACTCCTTGTTACAGTGTAGATTAAAGGAGGATCAACTTTAACTTTTTTTGGATGTTTTACTGCAGGGATATGCCTTGAAAGTTGTCTGTTAGATTTAGGGACACAAGGTGGCTCCTTTTCCCAGGGGGATTACACTAGCTTTTGACTGAGCTGTTTAGTTTCTTTGCTACTAACTTTGTAATGCATCTCAGGCCACACATCGGCTATTACATGTCCATTCCTTCTGAATCTGTTTCCCATTACAAAGAGAAATGTCAGTTTCTGTGATTACTGCTTGATCTAGACGGACTTTTTTGGCTTCATTTCTATGTGATGAAAGCCTCCCACACCCCATGGAGGTATCTGTGCTCCCTTCTTGTATCTAAATATGATGTCATGAAAGCTTCAAGAAGACTGATTTGTACAGAGTAATTTTTGCTGAAATATTTTTTGATCATTAATGTTCATATGAATAGTCATTGACTGATAAGTTGTCCTGTTTTCAGAGAGAGAGAGAGACAGACAAACCTTCCTTGTGAAGGTGCTATTCTTAAAGCTCTTCTTAGATATTTATTGTGCTTTGGCACTTTGAGTGATGGATGATGTGTTAGAAATTCTGCCACTGCATATGCAAAATTTGCCTTTGGGGAAACACCTAAACAGTTGCAGTACAATTCCAGTTTGTTATGCATTTTACAGTGGAACATGCTGAGCATTCATCGCCCCTTCCTTTTTGGAATTTGTTTCCTGCAAATTAGCATAGATATCCCACTGATGAGAGAGGGAGAGTTGGACATGCAAAACAGCTAGACAGTTTGTACAAAAGTTGTGGTTAAGTACACATCATACTTTTGCTGTTGTTGAGGTTAAGTGATTACAGCTTCAGCCTAGCATTAAAATATGTTTGCTTTACTGCAGTTGAGTGGTTTGATGTGTTTAACATTTTTTTTTTCTTTGCTAATCCCACATTTATCTGAAAACTTTTCACTTCATGTTTTTGCTTTAACCATTTTTTAACCATCACTTAAACCTTAAATGTTTGCTTTACACACAACACTGTCTAAAATCTTCTTGGAACCTTTGTACCATTGCTGTTCTGTTTAGTCGGAACCCTTCACTCTCCAGACTTGAAATGGTGTACTGATGCTAGATACACACACACACACACACACACACACACACACACACACACACACACACACACACACACACTGCAAGAACATGAGTAAACCCATTTTCAAAGTGCATGCTTCATTGAAAGTATTGCATTATGGTTACCATGTCCTGCCAAAGTTGAAAGCGGATAGCAAGATAACTTTGCAAGTGTCTATTCCATGAATGTGTTTTATGTCAGGAGAATTAAAGCAGCAGTCCATCATGTGTTAGGTCTGAGGGAAATGTAGTAATGGACTGTGTGTGCGCGATATGCATATTTACATATAGAAATACTCTGGCATAAGTGTACATTTAATGTATGTGTGTCTGTGTGTTTGCATATATGTATATATATATATATATATATATACACACAAATATATATAAATATATATGTTTTGTATGTGTATAGAGTATGTATGTGTGTTTAATGTAGTGTGCACATACATTTTTCTTTGACCAGTCAGTTTGCCACTAGTAAGGTTTGGAACAGTGTCATGATTAGTCAGATGTGGTGGCATGCACCTGTAAGTCTAGCTACTTGGGAGGCTGATATTGGTGGACTGATTGAGTCCACGAGCTCTGAATTACCATATTCTGGCAGTTAGTGAAGAGGATAAAGACTATTATGTGTTAATGTACTGCTTATTTTAGTCAGAGTTTGATTCCCTCAGCCTCCATTTTCCTACTCTGTAGCTAATTAAGTCACTTAACCAGGCAGTGCTGTCGGGGAGTTAGAAAACTGAGCTAGGCTTACCAGAGGTCTGCATTGCATGCATAGTAACTACCTATGAATGTATGCTATCCTATAACCTGTGATTGTTGATAAGCAGGCATTGGATACTACAAGCAATCATTGCAGAGGAGCAGTACTGCAAACTAAATCATTGTAAGTTCAGTGTACACTTAGTTTTACATATGACAAGGTGGAGGATGAGGCTGAGAGTTATTAATGAGCTGCTTATGTACTCCAGGGTTTGATTCCCTTGGTCTCCCCTTTCTGCTTTGCACAAGTCACATAACCAGAGAAAAGTTTGGTGCAGTTTGGAAGCTGATTTAGGTTCCTCAGTGGTCTTCTGGACAACATGCTTGGTAACCACCTATAAATCTATAATTGCAAATGTACCCTGTATTATTTTTGGTTTGAACTGATTTAGCATAGTTGAATAATCTGTGCGCATTTGCATTAACAATATTTACTCATTTGCAGTTGTATTGGAAATTGCAGTGTTTCATTTTGGGGGTGTCCATCTCCCTTCCATCACTTGTATATGAGAATGGGTTGCCATTGGCACCAGGTGTTATAGAGTTAAGTACGTGCCCATTGATATGGGAGCTTCAGTCCTGTGAGGATGGTCAGTGGTTGCTTCTCCCAGAGGTGGAAGTTTAAGTGCTTCCAAGGTCAAAAAAACAGCAGAGTTAAACTGCTTCACTGATGTAGTCATTCGGGTAAAAGGTTCTACATAAACAGTTAAATCTTTTTCATTCTGCATTCATCTCCACCTGATAACAGTGCATGTATGTAAATTAAATTAAAGTGATGTTTTTGTAAGTAACTATCCTGTCTCCATTCATTAGACACTGAATTCTGTAACCCCACGGCTGCAAGCAGAAGACTGCAGTATAGCTTTACTGCCAAGAAATCATGAGAAAAATCGATTCATGGACACATTGCCACCTGACAGATGCCTGCCATTCTTAATCACTCTTGATGGGGAGAGTAGCAATTACATCAATGCTGCCCTTATGGATGTAAGAAATTTGCTTTCTTCTATTATCTGCCTCTTTGTTGAAGTGTAAAATACATTTAATGTATTGGGTCTGTGCTGTCTGTCCTTTCTGTCCAAGTAAAAGCTAGTTGCACTGTCAAAGTGACAAATCTAAGTCCAAGAAGCCTTTGTTTTTCAAAGTCATCATTTTTCACACAATTTATCTAGTTCATGTACACATTTTGTAAGATAAAGAGCAAACCTGTTCAGATGTGCAGGGTGCTTCAAAGGTGAATAACATGCGCACTTCAAGAAGACATGCTCCTGTGCTTGTACATTGTATTACAAAACTCTCCTTCACCGACAAGTGCATATAATTTCCTTATTAGTTTTTTTAAGTGACACTATTTCTTGGCAAACTGTGCGCTCCATTAGATTTGCAAAGTGATTTAGAAGGGAATCTAAACATTTAGAAAGAGCAGTGTGTCGTTTGAGAGACCTGTCTTTTTTAATCAGTGAGGGTAATGATGAAGTTCTGCATCTGAGACTGAAGGGCAGCAGAATGCTTTCTCTTAAACCAGATGCTGAAGCAAACACAAATTATTATTTTGATTTTTTACCTTACATAATAAAATTAACATTCTTAGTAGGTATTTTTATCTTTTATTTTTAATTTATTTTTTTTAAGTGGAAGGCACTTAATAGCGAAAGCTTGGAAGTGATTTGAAGCTAAGTGATTAGACAAGTCAAGAAAGTTAGTTTGCTGACTATATTAAAAATCAGTTATAGTTGCATTAAATGAATATTCTATACTTTAGATTCAGTGAGACAAAGTGAAGCTTATAAGTAATACAGATTTCACAAATGCAGTGACACTTTCAGTCATTATTATCTGAAATGGTGTTTTGCATTTTCATATACAAATAAATACTGCAGTTTTATGTGTTCAAGATCACCTCTGATTTCTCATGAACTGTCAAAGGCAGTAATTCGTTATGAAATGTCTAGTGTTTGGAAAATGTGACAGACATACTCAGGTTCTTGTAACTGTTGTTGCTTAACATTTTCATGAAAATTTTTGAGGCTTTGGGATTTCCAAGGAAGAGAAGCTGACTAAAATGAAGACTGACAATGTTGAGGTGTGTGTGTGTGTGTGTGTGTGTGTGTGTGTGTGTGTAGGTAGGTTAAGGAAAAAGAAACAATAAACAGAGAAGTAGAATGAGAAGAAAACCTGGAAGAGAGGTGGTTGTTCAGAAATTATTTCAAGACATGCTTTTAAAAACTGAGGCTCATCCATTGTTTTAAAGAGAAGGACCTAACATCTCTGAGAACTAGTATCCAACTGTTTTATTGGTATAGCTTTATTTTGCGCAAGTATAGAAACAGCTCAATTCTGCACATAAGACTTTTTGGGCGGAGGGAATGGATAAATAAAACAGTGTTACACACAGCTGCAGTAATGCATTTAGAGAAGCAATTGTATGGAAACAAGTAGTTTAAAATAGACGGAAACTTTGGTCCTTGGGGATAGCAGCATTGATATGCCAGGGGTGGAGGTTTACTGCTTCCCATTAGGTTATGTAGTAATGAGTTACTGGCATAGACAGTTTGAGAGATAAATGTCATACTGTTGTACCCCTTACCTTTAGCTCATTATTCCTGCTGCTGATGGTGTAGTCCCCAAATATTCCCGTTGGCAGATTTTCTCATAACGAGGATTGTAGTCCTTGGATATTCCAGTTAGGAAGTAATCTTTTCATAGGGAGGAGGGACCTTGCTGTGATAGAAAGAACTCAACAGTTTTTCTGGGTATTTCAGCAGCACTATGGTGATGTTCTCACTTATGTACTTTAATGTCCTTTACTATGCCATGGTGTGGTATATTGTAAGCTAATTGTGTTGGCTACCACACATCACCTGTAACTGTAAGAGTGCTGCATGCATATGCCGTGATTGTAGCAGTCACTCATGTTGCCCTACTACATGTAGGTAGTCCTTATTTTGCCCCATTGGATGCTGCTGCAGCAGAGATGCCCTATCCTGCCCTCCTGGTGTGTCTCCTTTCTAGGAAGGAGTGCTGACCTGGGTCATTTAGGCCATCCCTTTCAAATTGACCTTCCACAATTCATTCTTTTATTCTCAAGCAGGTTGCTAGTGTTGTAGGCTGATGTCCAACCTTTGTATCAGTGAGTTAGCCTCCTTTATAAGAAAGCTACTGCTATTTTTGATGGCAGTTAACAGTGACTACAGTTTGACAGCATTGAAGTCACCAGGGGGAGACTGGAGCTGAAGTGATGCTTAAAAGCTTGGGTAAATACACCATGTTAAAGGATCACTAAGAGCAAAAACTACAAAAATATATATTTTTATCTTTGTACATTGTATTACAAAACGAAGTTCTACACAATCTAAACCTGCCAGCACCAAAATAACTACTTATTTTAACCCTGAATGCCCTTGTAGTGGCAGATATGCTGAAGTGATCTTGTTTTGTTCGAGAGCTCTTTCTTACCCATAATATGCATTATGAGAACCCAGCTGATGAGATTGCAGTGTTGTGCACTAGGTTGTCAGATCACCGTCCCATTCAGTTAGAATGTAAGTAATGAGAATAGTCATAAAAAATGTCAGTGACTTTTTTGCGATTACTTGTGCATGTGTTTCCTACTTGAGCTTGAATAGCTTTACTTCCTTAGTGGGTGTGAAATAAAAAAGGACTACAGGTACATTACTGCATTTGATTACCTGAGTAGAATGCTTTCAAATGTGATTGGCATTGTGATGCAATAGCAAGGTAGACAAATAATGAAACCATCATGCCTTTTAATATGTAAAATTATGGAAATCATCCTCTTGGTTCATAGGTTCATAGCTGTTTACTAGGCTAACGACCCCATTGACTTTTTTAAGCCTAGCCGTGCATCCCAAATCTCTGACAAGTTCTGATGCCCTTGATAAGTGTAAGCAGGGGTTTGGAAGATGAAACATTTACAAGCAGGGGCCTGGGAGATAAAACATTTACAAGCAGGGGCCTGTACAGGTTGCCTGTGTCCATTAGAGGCATAGGTGCCACACCAGGGATGAATTTCCTGTTCCCCTTCCATCTGTCCAAGTTGCACTTGAATTGGGTTAGGAAGGAACTCTGCTTCACCACTGGAGTGGCTCACAAGTACTCCCTACGTAATCAAATAAGCCCAAAAGTACCTCTTTGTTTATAACAACTTCTTTTGTGTTATATGAATTGCTTCCACATCTGAATTTTGCCTGTAATTTTCTTGCATTATCTCCTGAAATTTGTAACATTTTCTGTCTCAAAAAAAAATTCCTGACAGTTTTCTGCCCCATCTCTTACTTTTCTTTTTATTTAAATTTAACCCTAATTGTAAAAGTCTCTCCTTTGCTCAGGCTTCTGGTCTAGGAAATGAACAAGCTAGAAGTAAACAAGCAGCAGTTTGTTTTCACATTTTTAATGTGTCTTATTCAGACCCGACTTAAAAAATTGCTCTATCTTTGTTTGGGTCATGTAAGATGTACGCTGTGATTGGCTAAAATCTTAAAGGGGCAGTTAGAGATCAAGTAGGAAGAAAAGAGCACTGCTATGTAAGTGGCCAGGAGGTTTGCAAGAGATGATGTCACCTTTGCCTGCGACAAAACACTGGAATGTTTATCAAAAAATATTTCAGGGTGACTTCCAGTTCTGACTGAAGATGAGGAGGTGGTAATTGGAATCTCAGTGCAGCCATCAGGTATTCACTTCATGTTAGAGAGCAACCTGGATTCTGAATGAAAACGAGGGGGGTAACTGGAATGTCTGAGTGGCCGCTATGTGTTCAGTTTGTGTCAGAGTGGAACCTGTTTTCGTGAGAGAGAACCACTGGTTTAGAGGAATCTGTTCAAGTCAGGGGATAACAGAGGTCAGACTCCAGGGGTGTCCAGGTTTTCTACCTCTTTTGCTCTTCTCTAGGCACATTGAGATCAGCATGCATGTACTGGTTATTCTATGGAGAATTTGTCCTAAATACCTGTGCTGCAAACATGAGCTGCTTATAATATCTCACATACTATCCTTACAGCCTCAGATGCATCCTTCTGTACAGTAGTCTAAAACTGACACACACAGAATTAATTTTACTTTAGGTCTGTCAGATAGAGGAAGAAAGATAGTGTTGTGGTAAGGCATATGATTTCTTTAGCATTGTCACAGTATTTACAAATAAAGAAGTGTGGCCCATAAAAAACAGTAGCTTATGCATTTGGTAAGTAATATAAAATCTACAGTAACTATATATTTTATTGTTTTTCTCCTTTGCTTTTTGTGTCCCTAATTTCCCAGACCTCAGCCTAATATAAAAATGTTATCAGTGCTCTTGTTTGATTGGTTAGAGATTGCATGTAAAGTAGTTCACACTTGCCCTTTCTCAGAACTGCCTCCCTCATGTTTAGTCTTAGTGTCATATTCTACACTCCTGAATTTGTTGTAGTGACAATGGTTAGCAGCACTTTGTGTTGCCTTTGCACAGGTGGGCAAATTCTAAACTATTTCTTAATAAGTTGACAGTACAGATTTGTTGTAGATCCTTGTTCTATTGTAAAATTAAGTGCTAATAAGTTCAGAGATAGGACATGAATGAACTATGTATTTCACATCTCATAACTAGTCAAAGTTTAGTAAAAAGCATTACAGATGCCCCTGACCTAACCTCAAAAAACATACAGAAATATAATTATGTTGCTGTATACTAAAACTAAAATAGAAGTCAGTTTATAGTCTAATTCTTTCTAAAAAGTCCTGCATTTACAATCCTGCATTGATGGTGATAACTGCATAGCATGATGCATGTGACTTCAGCCACTGACCAGTTTGAGTCCAGGCGTCATACCAACAATGTACATTCTTAAGGACACCTGTGGCATTCCCAGCATTTT
Source organism: Protopterus annectens (assembly GCF_019279795.1). NCBI lineage: Eukaryota > Metazoa > Chordata > Ceratodontiformes > Protopteridae > Protopterus > Protopterus annectens. Next base: position 935,188,373 of record NC_056725.1, on the reverse strand, counting down.
TTAAATTTTTTACCCATTTTTCATTGTTGGCTCTCAGTTCATAACCAGCTCTAAAAATTAAGTTAGACCCTTACTTCTACTAAGACTGTGCCCTTTTTAAAATATCCCAGGCTTGCCCGCCTGTAATTACCAGCTGTATAATGTATGGAACATTTTTTCCTTTACTACAAAACTATTTGTATAATTCAACATTACTGGGCATGTTATCCTCTCTCATCTCAACTTCTCACTTTTGTTTACTTTTACTTGTAACAATATCGTATTAATTATTAAGGTAAACAAAAAGACCTCATAGGCATCATTGCTTGACTCCTTTCTCACTGTAATCCCATCTCCTATCTATCCATTCATTGTCATCTGAATCTATGCCTCTCTGTTCTTATGTACAAGACTTAACACTACATTAATATATCCCCATTTCACCACCTCTTGCACTATTTTACTAAATTTAATTTGCTACAAGTAACTTAAATTCCAAATTCAGTAATGTCACTGCTGTCCAGTTAGTAATGTCTGCTATTATCTTTCTTCCAAAAAATAATATTTTCACAAGCTTTTATTTTTAATCCCTTTCTCAACGCATTTGGTTATTATACAAGTTAAAATATCTAGCTGCAAAGGCTCTAAAAATTACTATCAGGCATTCCATCTTATGGTACTGCCTCTCTAACTTTTTTAAAGCCCAAGTTATCTCATCTCTTAATCCTTGCACTTGTTTAATTAATTTATTTATTTGTCTTTTTTTTAACCAGGTTAGTCTAACTGAGCCAGTGGCCCGTTTTCAGTGGAGACCCGAGGGGAAAAGCTCCAGACAGTTATTACAAAGTTACAAAAAAGAAAAACATCTAAAAATGAGGTTTTATGCCAACATTGCAATAATGTGCTTTACATGAGAATGTTAGACATTTACCAAAGGCCTGAGAATGATGTTTACATAAACATTACAATGTGCATAACATGCATCACAAAAGCTAGATATTTTTAATCAACAAAAAGAGAAAGGGTATTTTTTGTTTCCCCCAAAGCTTTACCATTCCTTCTCCTGCCGTGCTCACTTGTGAAGTGTTTTACAGACACTTTTAAACATTCCACCATCACCTTTATAATAATAATCTGTTCACAAACTAACTGCCTTTCACTATGGTTAATTTATCCCACAAATTCATCATCCTGCTTCACCTTTTAACTTAAAAGAGGTCATGCCTCCTCTTTTCTACTCTTACTTGCAAACCTTTGGTTCAGCTTAATCTTTTCTTTATATTTTTACAAATTTCTCTATTTCTTTATTTTCTTGAAGAGTCTCATGATGATGTCATTGAAAGATAATAGTATTTGATTATCACAGTTTTTCTTCTGTGATTATATTTCTTTCTCCTTTCCTTTAATGCTAACCTGTCATTCCCTAGTACATTATACAAATCACCCAAAGTCAAATGTAGACTTTATTTCCTTTCTTTCTAAAAGCTTCTCTTTCATCCTCAATCTACCCTTACATAGCCCTATGCATTTTTTCCTCACCAATTCTCAAGTTGCAATGTATGAAGTCCAGAGTATCACATTAAGAACAGCATGCATAATGGCAACCCAAATGTGGGGCACGTTGTTCTTTCTCCTGCTGAGTATGGCAAATGTTACTAAATAAAAGGGCATTGTGTAGAGGGTTATCTATTTGTAGAAGTTCACACCGACCCATCTATTAATTTGCTCATTTGTACATATGCATAATTTGTCAGCCTCAGAAAATGTACATGTTTGTTGAGAACCAAAAACAGAGCATACAAATGGTATTATATGACTACTGGGGGTAACTAGCAACAAAGGTACATATCTCTGAAAGTGAATGGACTATTACATCAGATTCCTTAGAATAATATGTCATGACCCTCGACTATAGTCTGATTCCAAATGTAAAGAAAAAAAACAATACCTTCATGTAATTTTCTGTATTGCATATGAGTCTAAATTCTAATGACAAACAAATTCTATATTCAGGTTAAACAAGATTTTTATTTCTGGTGTAATGACAGCTTAGGACAGATGTGTTCTATATCCTTACAATATTCTACATACTGATAAAAAGGAATGTACAACATCCCTGAAGGAAACTAATATAAAGCAAAATGTTAGATGGTGACAGATTAAATCAAATGAAGCATTGAATCTGTGAGTCTGTATATAACATGCCAGATCTTAGTCCTTCTTTGAGGTTTTACTATGGAACTTTCAGGAATAACCGAAGGATGTTCAGGTATAAAATATATTTACATCTGCTGTTGTGGCTTCAAGTGTTTCGTAGCAGCACTCTACTGAATATGACCCTCACAGCTTTAGCTGCTTGAAAGCATGGCACTATAGTCATAACACATTACAAGTGAAAAAAAATGTTTTTCTTTTTAAATATATCGGACTGCATTTTTTTTTCTTTTGAAATATATCGAACTGTTATTCTGATGTAATTACAACTTTGTTAAGGAGTATTCTATGCCATTGCTGTGTTTTTCACATGAAACAGAATTCTAAAGTAACACTGCCAGTAGAAAGAGAGTGTAATGCAAACTGCTAAACCCTGACAAGATGGAAGTACACCCTGAGGAAAGGAAGTATTGCATTTAGGGTGTAGTTGTCCTTTGTGTTGTCTGTACAGTTGCTAAAAGCAGAAAGTTGAATTAGTATGAAATATTCCTGAACTTCATTAAAGGCAGAAGACAGGAAACTGGAACAGTCATTGCTAAGGGGTATGTTGTCTTCACTTTGAATGGTTGATAATGGCATACTTCAGTGAAACTGAGGTAGGCATAAAAGGAAGGAGGGCTTGTGAAAGTTAGGCTGTCCATGACAGATGGTAGCATTAAATTACAGCCTCTGATGAGGAAGAATTTGGAATAACCTTGAAAGTAGCAGCTGATAATGCTAAAAACAATGGGTGAAATGGGATACAGGAGGTGAATCCTTAAACGCATAACCCAGTTATTTAGCATTATTTGCAGCTGTGTTCTTAAAAGCCCAACAGGCTAACATAATTGTCCAGGCAACACAATCAGTTGATGTTCTTTGTGTTTCACTGTTGCAGTCATTACATTTGGGTAATCTGCTGGCAGGTTGCCCTCAGTCGGTCTGAATAACAAAGTCTTGGGTCCTGCGTCGGTTGCTGTCTCCTCTTCCATGACGTCATGTTGTCAGGGGTATAAAACATGCAGCCGATGGCATTTTATTTAGTCTTTCTTGCCGCGTGGTGCCCGAAGCAGAAGCAGTTTGCAAGTGCCGGTCGGCCGACTCCTGAAATTTTTGCATTCGAGTTTCAGAACCAAAGTCTTCAAACTAAAGCTTAGTACCCCGTTGGGGAAACTTTTTCTTGCTCTTTACCGATGTCAGTAAAAGTTAATAATTGCATTACTTGTGGGAAGCAAATACCTCATAAGGATTTTCATTTGTACTGTATTCCTTGCCTAGGCCCAGATCATAACGTGCCTTGCTGTTGGTTTTGTGCTAGATTTAACCAATGCACTGCTAAGCGTTGGTATATTTTGGTTCAAGATTTAATTATCCTGAAATGTCGTCGGTTAGGAATCCGACTACCGGAGTTCACAAAAAGTGCAAAGAAAAAGACAGAGACAGACCACTGAGGTCCAAATCCGACGACGAAGCTTCTCCTAAGCCAGTCGCTGGTTCGCCGGTACTCGGTGAGGTGCTTTCGCAGCCCCTGATACCCGCTACTTCTGAGTCGCAGGCCTCTACCGAGGCCCATTTGGAGTCTGGTATGCCGCGAGATTCTCAGAGTATTGAACCTATGGATGTCTCCCCCTTGGATGGGTCCAGAGCCACTGAGCAGGCACCGACTTCTGAGGGTGTTTTCAGGCCTCAACATTTTTATATTAAATAGACGCCAGCCTCAAAAACAAGATCAAAAACAACTTCTATGTCTAAAAAACTGACGCATGAGCCATGTGCTCAGTCCCCTATGCCTAAAAAACAGATGATCAAAATGGATGAGGACTTAATTACCTTGATCAGGGGTTCCCAATCCCCCCCCTGCTAAGAGGCCTAGGCAAGGCACTGATTATGAATCTTCAGATCAGGTTTCCATTTCTTCTGATTCCTCTTCTGATCAGGAATTTTCTATTCCACCCTATGAGGATTCTGATGCAGAAGAATCCATCCCATCTACATCTCCTCCTGAGGATTACTCTTTTGGAGAACTTTGCATACTTTAAGGGAACATTTTCACTGGGAGAGTCAGGACTTCTCTGAATCAAAAAAGAGGCTTAGAGATTTCCTTCTTCTTTCTCAGCATAGGCCATTGGCAATACCTACTGTATTAGACATTGTTGATGATGTGTTTCGGAATCAAGCATGGCTCCTGGTTCCCTACCTCCGGCTCCTAGTAAGCCAGACAGATATTACAGGGTTCCTGACTCCCACAAATTTCTATTAAAAAATCCTGCTGCTTATCGTGAGATTATTTCACAGGGTCCCAAGGGTGTAAAGGCCTCTACAGCAAAAAATCCTACCCCCTCTGATAGAGATTCCAGGGTGCTGGATAGATGGAGAAAGAAGGTTTATACGTCTGCAACCTTGGCAGTTAGGGCTGCAAACTGCCAGTTTCATATGCTTAAATATCAACAGCATGTTATGGGCTTACTGAAACAGAAAATTATGTTGATTTCTGATTGAAAGAATTACAGGAATTATTGCATTGAGCAGAACTGGCTGGAAAGCATACTTTGCAATGTGGTTTTGATTCCTTGGAGGCCTCTTGCAGGGCAGCAGTTACTGGATCTGTGATTAGAAGGCATGCCTGGCTCAAGGAGCAAAATCTGCCTGATCATGTTAAAGCTAAATCGTTGGATGCCCCCTTGCAGCATGATACTCTGTTTGGTAATAAGGCAGAAGAGATTTTAAAGAAAATGGAAGACAAAGCTAAATCTATACAAACGGTAAAAGATTTCTTGCAAGTGCAGCCACCCAGGTTCAATAGGCACTGGCCTACTAAAAATTGGTCCTTTCCTGTGTCCAACAGTGCCGCTCAAGGCAAATCCAGGCACTCAAAAGGCTGCAGATACCAATCACAGGGTTCTTACAGGTCAAAGCAATGGGGTGCCTCCACCTCCAAATCTGGAGGAAACAAAGCACAACCCTACAGTAAGCAGTCTCACTGACTTCCCTCTACCTTCACCAAGCACTTATCTTTTGGCAGCCCCCTTGGGGGGAAAACTAGCACTTCATGCTCACAATTGGCAGTTAATTACCCAGGACAAGTGGGTATTGAACATATTATCCCAGGGGTACAGATTTCATTTCCATACTTTACCAATTCCAAACGGTTGCCCAGATCTGCCACAAAATCAGTGGGCAGAGGCTCAGAAACAAGTTACGTCCCCCATGGATATGGGGGCTATTCAACCAGTACCAGAAAAGGAAAAAGGACAAGGTTTTTATTCAAGCCTTTTACTGGTACCCAGAAAAGACAATGCCTGGCATCCAATACTGGACTTATCGATTTTGAATACGTTCCTGGACATTCCAAAATTCAAAATGCTGACTTTACAACAGCTGCTACCTATGCTGGGAAGGAATGTTTGGTTAGTGACTCTAGACTTAAAAGAGGCATACCTGCATATCCCAGTAAGGGAATCATGCAGAAGATACCTCTGCTTCAAAGCAGGTTTTTTGCATTACCAATTCTCTGCACTGCCCTTTGGCTTATCTACTGTGCCCAAGGTCTTTACAAAGTGCCTGGCACCAGTAATTGCATTTTGCAGACAAAGAAGCATACAAATCTATCCTTATCTGGACGACTGTCTCATTCAAGCAGAGGACAAGGACACTCTTCTTCACCATCTGATGTTTGTAAAAAGGCTTCTACCATGCTTAGGGTACACAATAAACAAAAAGAAATCCCAACTGGTACCCTCTCAAATAATTACATTCCTGGGTGCAAGCTTGAATACAACTGCCCAGATGGCTTACCTTATGCCAGACAAACAAAGGCAACTGACAACATACTTCAAACGAATGACAACAAAAACCCAGTTATCTGCAGGACAAATTCTGCAGGCTTTGGGGTCCATGGCATCCTGCATTCTACTAATTCCATATGCGAGACTGCATATGAGGAAACTACAATGGTACCTAAAAAGTTTATGGAGTCAGCATTGTCGCAGTCTGGAAACAATGATTCCTCTCATTCCCTGCCTACAACAGGAGTTTCTTTGGTGGGCAGAGACATGTCACCAAAACAAGGGACTGTCATTCACTCTACCCTCTGCCACCCAAACACTAACTACAGATGCATCAGACTATGCTTGGGGGGCCCACCTGGCGGGGAGATGCATTCAGGGCAAATGGAGCCCAAAACAAATGCATCTGCATATCAACCAGAAAGAGATGCTAGCTGTTCAGAATGCTCTGACAGCCTTCAAGGACTTACTTCATCCAGGACAACTACTGATAAAGATGGACAACACCACGTTTATATGGTACATAAACAAGCAGGGGGGGGTACACATTCCTATCACCTTTGCAGACTAGCCATGGCATTGTGGAACCCAGCTTTGACTTACCAAATACATCTTCAAGCTCAATTCCTGCCAGGAAAACAAAATACTCTGGCAGACGACCTAAGCAGAAATCTTATGGACCCGAACAAATGGAACTGGATCTACAAATCTTCAGCATGTTCACACAGAAATGGTGGAGCCCAGACATAGATCTATTTGCCTCTCCCCAAAATTATCAGCTGGACAAATTCTGCTCAAGAACATATTACAGAAAAGCATGGAAAGTGGATGCCCTAGCCTTCATTGTCTCAGCTTCCTCCTTGGTACTTGCCTCAAATACCTCATCTACTGTCTCAGCAGAACAATCAAATTCTGCATACTCCGCTCCAAACTCTGAAATTTGCAGCATGGCTGATTATTTAATTATTCAAATAACACCTCTCAGTAAATATGTGATGGATTTTATTTTGGAAGCTAGAAGGCCTAGTACTAGAAAATCTTATGCTGATAAATGGAAGAGATTCTGTGCTTGGAACCGACCACAAGGAACGGACACAGGAAAACCAAATATCCCTCAGATTTTACAATACTTGACTGAGATGCTTAACAAGGGCCTATCTTTTTCTTCAATAAAAATACATGCCTCTGCCATCTCGGCTCATTACAACAGAGCCTCCCCTCTTTTCTCATCCTCTGCTTAAACAGTATCTTAGAGGGGTCAAAAATTTAAGGCCTCCCAGAAGATCACCAACTCCTGCATGGGACCTCAACTTTGTGCTGGAAAAACACACCCTGCCTCATTTTGAACCAGCAGCTACTGCGGATATAACATTTCTATCTTGGAAAACAGCTTTCCTCTTGGCAATTACTTCAGCAAGAAGGGTTTTAGAACTACAGCCTCTCAAGGCTGTGAAGCCTTTTATTACATTTTACCCGGACAGGGTGTCCCTGAGGACCAATCCTCCTTTTATGCCTAAGGTGGTATCCAGTGTGGCCCTTAACCAGACAGTTCACCTGCCAACATTTTAACCAAATCCGCAGAACAAGGGGGAGCGGATTTTGCATTAATTGGATGTACACAGACAACTAAGATTCTACTTAAACAGGACCAAATCTCTAAGGAAGTCTGAGCAACTATTGGTAGCATTTGCTGCAGGGTCAGAGGGGAAGGCTGTATCATAGCAGACTATTTCTAAGTGGATAAGCCACTGCATTTGTTTCTGCTACTTGCACCTTGGTAAACCTGTGCCCAAGGGGATCAGGTCACATTCCACCAGGGCTGCCTCTACCTTAGCAGCCTTTCTCAGAGGGGTTCCAACCAAAGATATTCTAGAAGCTGCTACTTGGAGCTCTGTTCATACCTTCATAAAGCATTATCATTTGATTCTCTTCTCCAAATCCAGGGCAGGCTTTGCCACTGCAGTTCTGCAGGGCCTTATAGCCGCTCCTAATGCTATTTAGTTCCATCCTCCCATCCATAGCTTTGGGAATCTACCCAAATGTAATGACTGCAACAGTGAAACACGAAGAACATAGTACAGTTGTGTACACTTACCATAAATGTAGATGTTCGAGTATATTCACTGTTGCAGTCCAGGTTACCCACCCGCCATCCCCCTTTTGTATAACTTTTCTTTCCTTCACTATATACTAAAGCCTTTGCTTTTAGATGAAGGTAAAGTTTATGTTGCTAAAAGTGCATTTATATATATTTCTGTTTGTGTGTATATATATATATATGTGTGTATATATATATATATATATATATATATATATATATATTTTTTTTTTTTTTTTGCTCCCCATTTGGGGGGCACCTGACATCTGGGTAAAGAAAAACTGAATAAAATGGCGTTGGCTGCATGTTTTATACCCCTGACAACCTGACGTCATGGAAGAGGAGATAGCAACCGACTCAGGACCCAAGACTGTTATTCAGTCCAACTGAGGGCAACCTGCCAGCAGATTACCCGAATGCACTCGAACATCTACATTTATGGTAAGTGTACACAACTGTAGTTTTTTAACCCTAATCCCTAAATTAAATTGATTAATCTTATGTTCTTGAACACAGCAGCTTGCCTTACAGTATTTAACACTGCATTTTAAGATGAATATTTTTTTTTCTCTCCAAAACTTTAATGCACACAAGTTGCTTATTTTATAAAAGGTGTGTGAATTCCAAGCAGTATTGTTCCTCATGATACAACAGTCTCTTCAACTACTGCTGTGTGTGGAGAGTGGCTGATTTGGGCTCTCATTTCTTGAATGATTCTGGGGATCATGATTCTGGATTTTTTTTTTTTTTTAAAGAAAGCTTATAATGTTGAGTGTGAAATGTGGTCATAAACTTAAGATGATCAGTTGATGTAAAAGTTCTATTTAACAGTCTCCTAAGGATTTCTTTAGCCTGTCTTGTAGGCAATACTTGGAGTGTTGTGGTGTCTTAAGTATCTCTGTGTTCATCACCATCTTTGAGTGTTTGATCGATGCAGGAAAGCCACTAAGCAAGATGACTGGCCTGTGTATATTGCTTCAAGTAAAACAGCTGCAAAGAAATAGACTGTATATTCAACAAGATGTATATATTTTTAGAAGATGATGCACATTATTTAATCAATACTTGACAGAGGCTTTTTACAAGACATGTTCTTCAGCATATCTGTTTCCTTATTGCAGAGCTACAGACAGCCAGCTGCTTTCATTGTCACACAACATCCATTGCCAAATACAGTAAAAGACTTCTGGAGACTGGTTTATGATTACGGGTGTACTTCTGTAGTGATGCTGAATGAAGTGGACCTAACACAGGTAGAAAGCTCTAATAGATGTTTTAATATGCATGTTCTGGTGTCACCTTCTTATGTGATGATGATCTGATCCTAGTCTCTGCTCATGGACTCTGACATAATGTTCTGCTTCGACATGGATAAGTTATAAGAGGAACGATTTTGCATGTCTTTATCAAGTGACCTTCATTTTTCCCCTCCCCCTTCCAGCAGCTGATCATCAGCTCTCACCAACTCCTTTCTTCATCCAGCAGGTCTGCCAGACCTGCTTTCATCCTCCACTTGCTCAACCTGACCCAAGCTCAGGTAAGATGAGGAGATTGAGGACACTGGTGCTGTGTTACACTGCTGCTAGGGTGTGTTTCTTACCCCTACACCCCACAGCTGCCTTGTGAGCTCCTCAGATGTTACTGCTGACGTACACCAAGCTGTTGATGTTGCTGTTGCAGTGAGCCAAGGCTAATTCCCAGATCCCAGCCACCATTTTGCAGGGTAGGAGAATTGGCATCAGATACTCACCTCCATGCTCTCCTTCCCAGTCTCTCCAGTTCATATGCTGCTGCACGAGCACGAGTCATCTGGGAAACACTAAGGGCTTTTTCTCATCTGCACCATGGGCTGGATAAGGGCCCTTCATTTCTCTTCAAGTACCTTTAATGATCATTACCATTTTTCATTTTTTTTATTTGTTTTTGTGTCCCTTTTAGAAGTTCATTTCCCTGTCAGGTTTTTGGTGTTCATATTATGGTGTCATGGGTAAGTACTTACTGTCAAGGCCCTACAGTCTGTAATATAAGATGAGGGCATTATGCCCATATACTTCATTTTGTTCACCCGGGTACTATCTTCATTGTGACATTTGTAATGCAACTGTGGCATAACCATAACTCATTTTCAGCAGTGTTAATAATCATCATTTATGATAGAAATTGTTCTTGTATGCTTTAAACTTTGTTGTTAATTTGTGGAATTGTATGTTGTAGGGCTGTCCGCAGTATTGGCCTGAAGAAGGAATGTTGCGATACGGACCTATTCAGGTCGAATGCATGTCTTGTTCCATGGACTGTGATGTTGTGAGCCGGATCTTCAGGATATGTAATCTTACTAGGGTGAGCATCAGTTGGTAGGAGTGCAGGAAGCTGAAGTTGTGCATAAGGGTTATCAGGACCATTTAACACTGTCTTATTCTTTAATCTCTTAGAGATGTTCTTCAGTACTACAAGTCAAGAAATTATTTTTGTCTGTTTTGTCTTACCTTTGTTTTCTTAAGATTTGTTCAGCACATCTGTGAAAGGGTTATGTACAAAATGCACCTTGATTAGTTTACAGCTGTTAGCATCTCTTTATGTACTCCTTGAAACCATTGATTCGGACTAAGATTAACCATTATAATACTTTTCAGATCCACATGCTAAAGACTGGAATTATTTTAGCTTTGATTCACTTGCTAATGTTTGCTTGTTCTGTTGCATGCTTTCTGGTGCTTTTTTAGTAGTGGATTATTTCTTTCTTGACCAGCTTCTGTTCACATTGTCTAATACGTTTTCATTTTAGAGTTGTAAGGATGTTAACAGATGAAAGCATTAATAATGGATTAATTTGTAGCAACATGAGCCAGCTTTGGTGGTATAGTCAGATAAAATGCTGACTGTGCCCCATTCAACCTGATTTGTTAGCAGTTCAGCTTCCTGATAGAGATTATAGGGGAATATGGGTGTGTTGTGCCCATCTCAGTGGGTGGTGCAATTGTACACTGTTGTAATCCCAAGGAAGAGGAGAGGTGGTACTATTTTGGGGTGTGGGGAAGGGTGTTAGATTCACAAAGCTACTGCTTGCAAGTCTTCATCTTTGGTATGGACAATTGTACAGTTTCATAGGAAAAGGCATTGTGGGCCACCAGCTATTTTCCAGTTTGATAACTACAGCTATAAAGAAGTTGGAAACAGTTCTGACGAAATCGCTAAACTTTTATTAAAATGGAGTTCTGCAATACATGGTCCGCTTTGCTTTATTTATTTTTTTTTACAGTAAAGTTTACTTTGATTTATCTTGAGAATTATTTTTTTTTTCTTTTTTTCCTCTCTTTACTGCATGGCTCTTTGTATTGCTTACAAAGGCTTATAATTGGCTTATAATTGGGGAAGTACTCCCCTTTTTACACACACCAGCATCCCATTGTCTGGGTTAAGGGATGGCAGTGTTCCCTATGGTACCCGGTTATTTTTATCTGCTCACACTGATCACTGAGTACTCATAACTGAAGTGTATTGTGAGTTCTTATTTCTTCTCTGTCAGAATCATACTTCAGTTCCTTCCTGCTGAGCTGTCCTGGTCTGTGTTAAGCTTCTTAAAGGAATGTAGACATCTGTTACTTTGACTAAATGGGGTACATGTGTGCTGGTCTATTCTGTTAGCAAAACAAAAAGTCGATTGCCTTTTTAAACATATCTTCATATTTAAAAAAAAAAATCAGCTGTAAGAAACTTGGAAAAAAATTCTGTTTGTGATTATGTGTATGTGTCAGATGAGCATCACCTCTCACCCCACTGCAGGCACCAGGTTGTATGTGACACACTGGAGCTATGGTCTCTCTTTCTGTACCCTTGTCTTCAGTTATATAAAAAGTGATCAGCCTTAAGAGCTACAGTAAATGTATGTTGCTTCGGATAAAATTGAACAGCATCTGCCCCACCTATTCAAGCTTTCTGCTGTACAGCTACAGATCAGTTATAATTATTGGATACCCTGGATTTAAACTTCTTCAAATTGAGCCCAGTCCCCTGCACTGCTTTCTTACAAGCAGTAATTAAAACTTGACCCATATTATTTTGCAGGATCTCTCTCAGTATTTCACAGGAGTGATATGACTTATTTCTGATAAATGCCATCATCTCCTGAACTCTGTGTTGTATAGCTGTTACCAACTAGTTTCACTAGCATATCAAACACAGTTAAAAACCATCCAGCGGAGATGTGCACTTTCCCTCATTTGAGTACTTTTCTGTATAACAAGCATTGTTCTACTGTACAGTGCCATTTAATATTTGTATGGTAGCAATTACTTGGAATAGTAACTCTTTAAAGGTAAACTAAGGCAGTAGTAGTTATTGCACGATTGCACTGTGCATACTATTAAGCCAATAGTAATAAAAAATTATCAGCCACAGCCTTTAAACTAAATAATAAACTCTTTACTAGAAATAAGTAAAATTAAGCATCACCATTGGTAAAAAATCAAGTATACAAGCAAAGTTAAGCTTTTACAAAGAGAATATAAAACAAGTGTGTTTAAACAGACCAATAGCATAAAGATGAATTAACAGTTTATCTGGACCTATCTCTGTTGCTTAGGAGAGATGTATTGAATTTTAACCTACCAGTGACTCAAAAGTTCAAAATATACTTTATAATTTTTCACAGTCAAAATGTAATCCAGTCTGAGCTCTGCCCAATAAGGCAGTATTTCTCTGGACAGTTGCTTTCTCTCTCCACTTAAGAATCCAAATAGTACTTCCTGTTTGGTGTAAAATGTGGATGATGCTTTTCCTGTTTCCAAAATTACTCAACTGTGGAAGTAAGATAAGAAAGAGCATAACAAGTCAGTGTACTAATAAAGTTATGCATTTTTGAGCTGAAGCTAGATTTGTTTCAACAGTTTTACTGCATTCCCCACTGAAAGCAACCACTTAACTCAATATTATTCACATGCTTTCATTCTTTACATACTACAATTTGAAGTGCTGTAACAACCACATTTTTTTTATGAAAAAATGCATTTGTTTTACATTAGCACAGTCGTTCCACAATTCACTCTCCTCCCTTATTAGGCTCAAGAAAGGTTTCTTGAGAGAACCCCAGGAAATTAAGTTTGGGGTAAAATGGAAATTTCAGTATGCACTCGCTGAATTTTTTGTTACAGTAACATTTTTGATAGCAAATTGGATCGCTTTAATCATTTCTGCCTGAGCTGTTAACCATTCCCTTTTGATTGTCCAATAAGGTACCTGTGCTTACATTGTGTTCTGGTTGGGTGCATGTGTCTTTATTTCCTACTCAACCAAACATTTGATACTACTCATATGTTTTGTAGTACCCTATTACATCTTTTGCATTGTCTGTCCAATAAAATTTTTGCATAAGCCTCTTTGTGTTTTTATGTCCAAATGTCCAGAAAAAGAAATTTTGTGGACTGTGTCTAGAAATGCCTATTGGACGGCCATTGGAAATGTGCTCTTCTCCCTCATTTAAGTGTACTTTTCAGTTAAACAGCCAGTGTTCTACTATGTAGTCAGCTGTGACACCATTCTTTTAGAGCTGATTTTGTTTCCCAACTACTCTGGGAAATAAAATAAATGACTGTGTAAACAGTGCTGCTGTTAATTAACTTGGTGACTAAGAGTACATGCACGTTATAGTAACAAAAATGTATTGCAGGCTACACAAGTTCAATTTGCAGTATATTGCATTGCTTCCAGGAAATATATGATACAGAGGTGCATAATTCAATCTATTAACACTAAATTACCATCAGAAAGGATCTACAGTCCTGAGATCTGCACCTTGTTGCTAGTTATTTAGGGGTGGCTGACCCTAAGAGCATATGATAAATGTGCACTGCTGTGTCAAGTAACAGGCAACAACTCTTACAGGTTCAGATACAGGTCAGTTATATTTACTGACTCAACAGGATTTCACCCACCTCATACTGATCTTTCCAATAGTAATTGATATATTGATGGAGAACACAACCGTGCACATATGCTCTCTCACACTCTGTGTCTACTACACCCAGTCATACACACAATGTTTTCCAGGAGGGAGACCAACATTTTCATCTTTGTTTTATTAGTAACAATAACATCAGCTAGTTACACTAGCATTTCAAAATATCGGTGTTTACTCTTAGAATAAACCACCCATTAGATATTTGTATGGTAGCAATAGCTTGAGCCAGTAACACCCTGAAAGGTAGAAAACAGTTAGTGATGCACCATTGCAATGCAGATGCCTTTAATCTAATAAACAAAATCCGTCATTAGCCACATCATTTAAAACTGAATAATTTAACTGTTTACTTGAAGTAAATACAATTAAGTATTCAAACTTTGTAAAAATCAAACAGCAGCTTTGCACTTGCACAAGGAAAATATAAAATAAACCTGTTTAAGTAGATGGCATAAAGAGGAATTCTGACTTATTATCTGGGCCTGTCTCTGTCAGTAGTTGGAGATAAGTACTGAACTACTGAGTAGTTGCATAATTTTCCACAGAGAAAATGGAATTGAGATTGAGCACTAACCAACTGTATAGTACATTTCCACAGTCCAAATGTAAGGCAGTTCCTCAGTTTTTATTTCTCTCTCTCCTTCTCTCTGCTTGAGGCCAGTACAGACCTAATTCCTGTTTGGTTTAAGATTTGTATGGTGGATTTTCTGTTTCTGCAACCTATTGTCTCTCAAAAAAGCTAATATCCAAGTAAAGATGATAGTTTCAGTTGTATTGAATTCCTGTTGAAAGCAGTTACATACACAACACTATTCATATGTTATTTCAGTCTGTACTGTACATTATACATTTTACATGCTGCTAAACTCGCAACATGCACAGTCTGTCATAAAAAATACATTTGCTATAGCTTATCCAGGGCATTAGCTAAGGCAGAGCAGCTACCCAGATGCAAAGTGTTAGGGGGTGCAATTGGCATATCCCGATTTGTCTTTACAGTATCAGCAGTCAGAAATGAACACCAGATGTTATGTAGTTCAGTCTCGCCTTCATTCTTACCCATGGGTTTGGAGCCGAACCTCGGCTCTGACTCGGCCATACTCTAGTTCGAAGTCTTCAATTGGCTCGTGGCTAAGAGGTATCCCATCATGCAACAGGTCTATTCCCCAGATCTCGTTTGCCGCTCGTGAAGCTCAGACGTGGTCTCGCTTTTGGCCGTGGCTAAGTATATTGTTTATAAAATTTTTATAAACTTTTGACTTGTTGTTGCTCATAAAACTATTTTCATAGCTGTGTGTGTGTGTGTGTGTGTAGTGGTATTTTACTGCCTGTATTTGTTTCTCTGGCTGTTTTTTTTGCCTTTGTCTGGCTGTTTGGGTATCCGTTCCATTTCTTTTCCCCATGGGCTAGGCCCCTTTAAGTTAGAGGACCTAGTCCTCCCCATTGTTTTCTGTGTGGTTTTTGGTTTGGTGCTTCATTGTCAGAGTTTAGTGCTGTGTCTGGCTAGTGGTGCTTTCCTGTCTTTGTTTCCCCAGGCTAGGCCCATTTAAGTTAGAGGACCTAGTCCTCCCCATTGTTTTCTGTGTGGTTTTGGTTTGGTGCTCCATTCTGTCAGAGTTTAGTGCTGTGTCTGGCTAGTGGTGCTTTCCTGTCTTTGTTTCCCCAGGCTAGGCCCATTTAAGTTAGAGAACCTAGTCCTCCCTGTTGTTTTCCCACCAGTTTCTTGGCTGTTTAAGTTAGAGGCTCTATTTCTTGTTAGTTACGTCTTGTGCGTGTATGTATTAATTTGTTCCTTTCAGTATGTCCAAGGATCCTAAGGAACACAGGCCTTCAGGCTTTAAAAAGTGTGTTGAATGCAGCAATAAAATGTCTTTAACTGATGGGCACTCTGTGTGCGTGTACTGTTTGGGGGCTATTCACCTCCAAGAGTCCTGCTTTTTTTGTCATTCCTTTAGTCCCCATGTGCTACAGGAGAGGAAGAACAAGCTCATTTTGAAGGGACTGCTTAAACACTCCGAGGAAGACTTGGCTAAGTCTTCCAGTGCATTACCCTCTCCAGCTAAAAAGGACAAAAAGACTTCCAAGAAGCGCTCTCCGGCTCTGTCTGTTTCTTCAGAGCTGCCAGAGAAAGTGGCTAGAACAGCATCTCCTTCTTCAGTTCCATTGCCATCTGTGCCGAAAGAAGGTAGTCCCTTGAATAAGTCCGTAATGGCTCCCAGCCTTTCGGAGCCGGTCACGGATATTTTGGTTCAGAGCCGGTCTCCAGTTTTTCGACCAGGTTCTCCTTCATGCAAGTCCCCTTCTGTAGGGAGATCCAGATCTCCTACTTTACCTTCCAGGTCTTCCAGGACCCTTTCCGATGAGGACGTTGATAGGGTGGTGAAGAAACTGCTTCAGTCATCAGTGTTAGCCAAACTGATTTAGGCTCCAACCCAATCAGTTCCGGAGCCTATGGCCTCTTCATCCTTTGTTGTTCCTCCTCCGAGCCTTTCTTGGCCTTCAGAGCCAGAGTTATCAGTACCGTCAGGTGCCATTAGGTCAGTTCCAGTAGCCTCGCCAGGCATCTCGGTTCCAATTTCCACTCCTACACCGTCGACTCCTTCCTCAGGGTCGAGAGTCCACGGTTCTCTGGTCGGACCTGAAGGGGAAAGATCGGATCGATCTTCATCGGTTCCGAGCCTTCCTCTCGGTGCTTTGGCTCGAGTGAGCTTGCACCCAACATCTGCTTTGCACCTCATCTCCTCGGCGCCGAGGGCTACTACTGATGTTCTTCATTCCACATTGCTGCAGTCCTAACTATTGGGTAGTCCGCTGTCCAGTCGGCCCGAATACCAAAGTATATGGCTGACGTCGGTCACGGCGCATTAGACTGACGTCAGTACGTCAGGGTACTAATGCGCATGACCGACGCCATATCCTCAGTCTTTTTTGCCGCATGGTCCGATGCAGAAGCAATTTTGCGAGTGCAGGTTGGCGTTCTGAAAGTTTCTGAAGTCAGAGTTTCAGACCGAATCAAAGTTGGCTAAGTACCCCGTTGGGGAATATTTTGGTTTTTTCTTGCCTCAGTATTTAACCGGATGTCAGAAAAAGTGAATAACTGTATTTCTTGTGGGAAACAGATACCTCATAGGGATTACCATACTTTGTGTATACCTTGTTTAGGGCCTGAGCACGACGCTGTTGGATGCCGCTCTTGTGCTAGATTTAACAAACGCACTATTAAGAGAAGGTTAGACTGTGCCAGGTTAGGTTTTGGGAAGCGTTGTAATTATAAAATGCCGTCGGAGGCGCCGACGCCGCCGCCAAAAAGCGCAAGGACAAAGCAGCAAAGCCTAGAGTGGAAGAACCGACAGTCCCAGACGTCGGATCTTTAGAAGGCTCAGTGGAGCCGGAGGTTTTGCCAGCTGTTTCTTTGGAGTCTCAGGGAGAGACTTTACTGTTACAGGATGTATCCTCGCAGGAAGTAGGCCAGGCTGAGGGGGCTTCTCAGGTGGCTGTTCTTCCCTCTCTTCCTAAGGTGGTTAGAGCCTCCCCTTCTGTTTCCAAGGCTTCTTTGAGAGGCAGGCCAAATTTAACTTCAGTGGGGGTTTCTCCTAGTGCTTCAGGGTCTTTGCCTAAGAAACATATGCTTAAAATGGCAGAGGATTTGATTACTATGATTAGAGGTTCTATGCCCCCTCCTGATAAGAGGCCTAGGGTGGAACCCGAGTTTGAGAGTTTTGAGCAATGTTCGGAGGCTTCTGAGTCTTCGGCTGAAGACTTGCAGGAGTATCCTCCTTATTCTGATTCTGATGTGGATGATTCTACTCCTTCAGCTTCTCCTCCTGAGGATTTTTCATTTTCAGAGACTCTGCATTCCATGAGGGAGCATTTTAAATGGGAAGGTCAAGATTTCTCTGATTCCAGGAAGAGGCTTAGGGAATTCTTGTTTTTACCCCAGCATAGGCCTTTAGCTATACCTCCTGTTCTGAATGTGGTGGAAGATGTTTTGCAGAGGCTTCCTCAATCCTGATTCTTTGCCTCCTGCCCCAGTTAAACCGGATAGGTACTATAGGGTGCCTGAAGCTCATAAGTATCTTTTAAGAGTCCTAGGGCAGACCCGAAACTGTCTCTCAGGGGCCTAAAGGTGTGAAGGCCTCTGTTGTTAAAAATCCTGTTCCTCCTGATAAAGAGGCAAGGGCTTTGGATAGATGGGGAAAGAAAGTGTATACTTCTTCCACTTTAGCCATGAGGGCGTTGAATTGTCAGTTTCACATGTTAAAATATCAGAATTATCTCCTTTCACAATTGAAATCTAAGGTGGATGCTCTGGCAGAAGGTATTGAGTGTAAAGAGTTGCAGGATTTAGTTCATGTGTCTGAACAGGTGGGTAAACATTCCTTGCAATGTGGTTTTGATGCTGTGCAGGCCTCCTCGAGGGTGGCTGCCACTGGTTCTGTTCTTCGTAGGCACGCCTGGTTGAGGGATCAGAACTTAGCTGAGCATGTTAAGACAAGGATTTTGGATGCTCCTTTACAGTCTGATGTGTTGTTTGGTTCGCCTGTGGAAGCAGTTTTAAAGAAAATGGAGGACAAGGCTAAGTCTATGCAAACTGTTAAGGATTTTTTGCAGGTGCAGCCTCCGAAGTTTAGTAGAAATTGGCCTACTAAGGGGTGGACTTATCCTGCTTATGATTCTCAGTCTAGGGGTAGATCTAGACGTGGTAGAAGCAGAGCTCAAGGTTCTTTTAGGCCTAGGACAGGGAGTTCACCTGCTCAGACTTCTGGTGAGGGCAGGGGTCAGTCCTTTCGTAAGCAGACCCAATGACCTGCCTTTTCAGCTGCCAGTACATTCTCGCCTGGCAGCACCTTTGGGAGGAAGGCTGTCTCTTTTCAAAGAAAATTGGGATTTAATTACCCAAGACAGATGGGTTCTGGATATCATTCACCACGGTTACAGGTTTTATTTCCATACCTTGCCTCCTTTCAAAGGCATGCCAGACATTCCTCCTCTACAAAGAACAGAGGCTCACAAGCAAATTTCTCTGTTGCTCCAAATAGGGGCCATTCAGTCAGTTCCTGTGCCAGAAAGGGGCCTAGGATTTTATTCTCGCCTGTTCCTAGTCCCAAAGAAGGGGAACACGTGGAGACCAATTTTGGATTTATCTATCCTCAACACTTATCTGGACATTCCCAAGTTCAAAATGTTGACGTTACAACAGCTTTTACCTCTGCTGGGCAAAGATCACTGGATGGTAACTTTAGATCTCAAGGAAGCTTACCTTCATGTGCCTATAAGACTAAGTTGCAGGAAGTATCTGCGTTGAGCTGGAAATTCTCATTATCAGTTCTCTGCATTGCCCTTTGGCTTATCTACTGCCCAGAGTATTCACAAAGGTTCTGGCTCCAGTGATAGCTTACTTCAGGCTAAAAGGAATTCAAATCTATCCTTACTTGGACGACTGCCTGATTCTGGCTCAAGAAAAGGAAGACCTTCTACAGCATTTGGAATATGTCATAGCAGTGCTAAGATGCCTAGGGTATTCTGTGAGCGAAATAAAGTCCAGTCTAGTACCCTCTCAAGACATGTGCTTTCTGGGTGTGAGACTGAATACAGCAGCCCAGATGGCCTTTTTAACCCCGGACAAACAAAAGAATCTTTCCAGTTACTTCCATCAACTATCTCTTCAGTCCGGGCTGACTGCAAGGACAGTCCTTCAAGCCTTAGGGTTCATGGCATCTTGTATTCTGGTGCTTCCCAATGCCAAACTGCATATGAGGAAGCTACAATGGTATCTCAAAAATCCATGGACACAGCACTGCCAGGATTTGGACACTGTCATTCAAATAATACCTTGCATTCAAAAGGAATTTTTGTGGTGGGCTCAGGAATGTCACCTAAACAAGGGACTCTCTGTGACCCGGCCAGAGGCAAGTCAGATTCTAACGACAGATGCCTCAGACATTGCTTGGGGAGCTCATCTAAATGGAAAGTGGATACAAGACAAGTGGCCTGCCAGACTACAGCATCTACATATCAACATGAAAGAGATGTTAGCAGTCCAGTTTGCATTAATGGCTTTCAAGGAGTTACTTCTTCCAGGGCAGGTGTTGATTCTAACAGACAACACAACTGTCATGTGGTACATCAACAAACAAGGGGAACACATTCTTACCCATTGTGCAGGCAAGCAATGATTTTATGGGAGACTGCGCTCAGCTTGCAACTAACTCTTCAGGCAAGGTTTCTGCCGGGAGCACAGAACTCCTTAGCAGATGTGTTAAGCAGACAAATCATGGATCCCCACGAGTGGAAACTGGATCTTCATGTATTTCAGAAATTGACAGTGTCATGGGGAACTCCAGACATAGATCTGTTCGCTTCTCCACTAAACCACCAGCTGCCAAAGTTTTGCACGAAGAGATTTCATCACACAGCTTGGAAAGTGGATGCTCTTTCTTTCAGTTGGAAAAATCTTCATGTGTATGCTTTTCCACCTCTGCCTCTTCTCCCAAAGGTGCTTCTAAAGGTCAGACAAGACAAGCCAAGGATGATTTTAATAGCTCCAGATTGGCCTCGGCAGCACTGGTACCCATTACTGAGGAGTCTGGTAAGGAAGCCTCCGTGGCCTTTACCCTTGATTCCACACCTGTTGTCTCAGAGGGACGGTCACCTGCTCAATGTCAAGCTTCACTCTCTTCATCTAACAGCCTGGCATATTCTGTTTTGAAAGACAGCAGGTCTCAACTTCCTCAACAAGTTTTAAATGTGATTATGGAAGCCAGAAGACCTAGTACAAGGAAAGTGTACGCAGAAAAATGGAAGAGATTTTTATTTTGGACTGCAGCAAAGAATTTGGAGATTTCTGAGCCTAATTTGAGTGTGGCTCTTCAATATCTTACTGAGTTATTGGACAAAGGTTTGTCTTTCTCTTCCATTAAGATTCATGCTGCAGCAATTTCAGCCCACTATGATTGTGACCCACCATTGTTTTCACATCCTTTGTTCAAGCAATTTCTTAGAGGGGCAAAGAATATAAGACCCCACGTGAGCGCCTACTCCTGCTTGGGATCTCAATTTTGTGTTGGAGAAACTTACTCTACAACCTTTTGAGCCTGCGGCTACTGCTGAACTGAAATACTTGTCATGGAAAACTGCTTTTTTGTTGGCCATTACTTCTGCAAGAAGGGTTTCTGAGTTGCAGGCCCTTATGGCGGTTGAGCCTTTTTTGATTTTTCATAAGGATAGGGTATCATTACGCACTAATCCTTCCTTTATGCCTAAGGTGGTTTCTAGTGTGGCTTTAAACCAAACTATTCATTTGCCTACTTTTTATGCAGATCCCCAAAATAAAGGGGAAAAGATTTTGCACACTTTAGATGTACACAGGCAATTGCGTTATTATTTAAGCAGGACTAAGGATTTTAGGCAGTCTCAGCAGTTGTTTGTTTCTTTTGCTTTGAGTTCAGGGCAAGCCTGTGTCAAAACAAACTATTTCTAGGTGGATTGGGTTTTGCATTGCGTTTTGTTATTCCCATCATGGCAAGGAGATTCCAGCTGGGATTAGGCCTCATTCCACTAGGGCTACTGCCACTTCAACAGCATTTCTAAGGGGTGGCAACTAAGGATATTTTGGAGGCAGCTACTTGGAGTTCAGTGCATACTTTCTCTAAGCATTACCACCTTCCTCTCTACTCTAAGTCTAGGGCTGGTTTTGCCACAGCTATTTTGCAAGGCATGTTATCAGCTCCTGCTTCCTTATGATTTGCCAGCCTCCCTTACCTCTGCTTTGGGATTCTACCCAATAGTTAGGACTGCAGCAATGTGGAATGAAGAACATAGTACAGTTTTGTACCTACCATAAATGTAGATGTTCGAGGATCCACATTGCTGCAGTCCAATTTACCTCCCTCCTTCGCCTCTGTGTTTAGGGGTGGTTGTGTAGGTGAGATTATATTCTGGTACCTTTGTATATATTGTATATATTTTTGGTGCAAGTATGTTTGGAGTTTTTGGTTTTGGCCTTGTCTTTTTAGGGTCTTCTGACATCTGGGGCAAGAAAAGACTGAGGATATGACGTCGGTCATGTGCATTAGTACCCTGACGTACTGACGTCAGTCTAATGCGCCGTGACCGACGTCAGCCATATACTTTGGTATTCGGGCCGACTGGACAGCGGACTACCCAATAGTTAGGACTGCAGCAATGTGGATCCTCGAACATCTACATTTATGGTAGGTACAAAACTGTACTTTTCCCCTACAGTTAGTCGGTCTTCGGAGCCGGGGGGATCAGCCTTCGAGGTTATGACGTGCGTGCTGGCCAGGTCGTCAGCTGCATCCTATGGCACCGATACTCTGCCCCCTCCAGCACCGGTGTCTGTTTCGGTTCACGCTCTATCCTTGGGCAGCGGAGACCCTAAGCCTCAGGATACCTCCATGAGTAGTCTCCAACTTTCTGACGTCTCTCCCCAGAGTTTTTGCCTGAGGAGCCCACCAGAAATAGATTGTGTAAGAGGAAACACCTTGACTGCCCGGATGAGTCTATCACATCGGACACCGACCTCAAGAAGTCAGAGGAGTCCCCCAAGTCGTCTTCTGAAGGTATCTCTTTTTCAGATATCCTGGAGAACTTAAAGCAGAGAGGTGGCTGGCCCTCCAAACCCCCTTCTGATGAGTAGTCGGTGTTCCTGAAGCCTTTCGGGTCTCAACCCTCCACCTCTTGGGTTTCTCCCCCTTTTGGTGAGCTATTAGACCTTGTCTGTTGAAAGGTGTGGGAAACTCCTGACACTGTGGAACCAGTCCCAAGGAGACCCAATAAGTTTTTGTCCGCCCCCTCTGACAAGGAGTATCTATCTAAAGGCATTCCAATAGATGCCATGGTGGTGGCAGTGGCCACCAAGAAGGAACTTGCTGAAACTTCGTCTACTGTCCATCCACCTAACAAGGAGTCCCAGGCTATGGACAGGTATGGGAAGCGTATTTTTACTTCAGCGGCCTTTACACTGCGGTCGCTGAACTACTTAACACATTTTATGAGGCTCCAGAGAGATCTCCTAAAAGAGCTAGGAGATTCTCTACAGGGTAACATTTCTGATGCCATGGCACAGAAGGTCAATGCATAGATGTCTACCTTAAATTCCCTTACCAACTCCTCCATGAGGCTGATCTCATATGCAGCTGATGGAGCAGTAGGGCTGCAGGTTCCGGAGTTTCTCTTAGGAGACACTCCTGGATGTGTCAGTGCAATTTCGCGGAAGCCTTCAAGTCTACGTTCACCAATGCCCCATTTGATGGTTCATCATTGTTCAGAACCAAGGTGAAGGACACTCTCACTAGGTGCAAGCAGGAAGGAAAAACCCTGTCTGCCATGGGAGTCTGTTTTTCCATGCCTTCTAGACCTTGCTCCAAGAGCCAGAAGGGTGGGAAGATGTGGTTCAGGAAGTCGCAGAAGTTTTTTCAGGGCGCACAAAGTAATTCCCCCTCTGGAGGCAGGGGAGGGAGTGGAAATTCGGGTAGACACCGCCCTAGAGACAGAGGAGGCCCGCGTAACCAGGGGGACCGTGATTCCTTTCGTGGTTCTCCCTACCAGCGCTCCTGAAGGGAGGCACAACTGTGCATCTCTGGAGCCGGTCGGAGGTCGCATTTCTTTATACCCAAAAGTCTGGCAACAAGACACCCAAGACGAGTGGGTATTAAAGATAATTTCCAGAGGTTATCATATTCCCTTCTCTTCTCCGCCCCCACCATCCAAGAGAATCCCCAGATATTCCACCCAGTCACAGGGATTCTGCAACTTTAGAAATAAGAAAGTTGCTTTCAAAGGGAGCCATCCAACCTGTCCCCACAGACCAAGCAGGATTAGGGACTTGCTCCAGATTCTTTTTGGTGCCGAAAAGAACAGGGGACCTGCAACCCATCTTTAATTTCAGCCGATTGAACCTTCATGTACAAAAGTCCAAGTTCCGCATGGTCACCTTACAGTCAATACTCCCTCTGTTAGGGAAAGATGTGTGGATGTGCTCCATCGACCTGAAAGATGCTTACTACCATATCAAGATGGACAGGGCATTGAGAAGTCATTTACGCTTCTGGCTGGGAGCCAGTCATTTTCAGTTTCACGCTCTGCCCTTTGGTCTCACCACAGCCCCCAGGGTGTTCACCAAATGCATGGCAGTAGTAATGGATTGTTTGAGACGTCAGGGATTCCAAGTGCTTCCGTACC
>NC_056725.1:934844159-934859159 GCF_019279795.1 Protopterus annectens | reverse complement strand
GAATATGTATTTCTTCGACATGCATTTTTATACGCATTTTTAACAGGTATTTGCTAAGCGTATTGATAATGGATATTTTTAATCCTTATTTATGGCATGTATTTTCAATATGTATTTTAACAGGGCTGTAGAGACAGAGTTTTTAAGTATTTAAAACAGCCAATATATTTATTTATACATTTATTATATTTATTTTATTTGTATCATTACATTTTAAATGTTTTAAATATTTTTATACATTTGTTATATGAGATGAAATTTTACTGCAACGTAATAATTTGATGGCAGGTTTACACATTATTATACTTAAAATGCAAATATGCAAACAACTTAAAGGTTTTCTAACCATTTAACACCATAAACTAAACTATTGTTATATTGAAACTAAGAACTGTATGTTGCTAATAGTTCTTTACTCAGGTATTCAACATAATCAGCACACAGGAGATTTTTAAAAAGTATTTTTTCTGGAAACAAAGAGTTAACTAACTGTGACAATTAAATAATTAAATGTTTAATTGATCACATGATTGCACATAACATTCCTGTATAAAAGGTCAAAGAAAATGGCTTATAACTTGTCTTGAAAAAGCCTGGGAGAGCCTGGGTGAAAGCGCTTGATTTATTGTGGTTTTGCTGTTTTAAAGTTAAATCTAAAATTAAAGTTTTCAAAGTAAAGAAGGAGCCTGAAGTTCGTGGATTTTATTGTCTATTACCAGTTGGTTTTCGTGGTGCTTTGCACTTGAACTTTGTCTCATTGCCGATTAGCATATGCAGCACACAGTCATCTTCATTTTGTTTGCTTGGATGGAAATTGGGGAATTGAATAACTTGTGTAATAAAAATTACTAAGACAGCTATGAGCATGGAAGATGGATTAGTCTTTATAGGCACTCTTTTGTTGTGAAACACAGTGTCATAGAGTAAAGTGACTTATTTTTTTGTGTTTGAAAGGATCTAGGACTACTGAACGAAAGTTCAATAGTCCGAATCCACGATAACCGAACGCACTTTAACGAAAGCACTTTCACCAAAAAAGCGCTTTTGTTAAAGTGCATTCAAAAAAAAAAAAACAATAAATCTTCTTTTATGCAGGGGGGGCAAGCCCCCCTGCATCCCTCATGTGGGGGGCTGTGCCCCCCCTACTTTTATATTCTCACTCCGAGGTCGTACTACAGTGGGGAAAAGGGAATTCTCCCTTAACCGCACCGTAGTGTGACTGGCACAACCAGCATACATAACCGAAAGTGCTGCTTTGATGAACAGCACTTTCGGTTATATATGTTCGGTGATTTCTACTTCAGCAGAAAGTGCCATTGGGGATCTGTACAGATCCCCTTGAAAGACCAGTTCTTCTCACTGATGTTGCAGCAACTGTTTTCCAGATGTCCACTACATCAGGTGATTTGGATATATGAATTTTCCAATATAAAATTCAAATCCAAGTGTAGATCAGTGTGCAAATTGTACCTAGTCAGCCACTGCAGCTAGGTAGCACATGCATATAAGTTAATGAGCATGTGCGAGATCAGTGCCATTTTGAATAGTCATTCAGTGTGAGTGCTAGCTGGAATGGGAATGCATATGTGAGTGTATTAGAAGTAATGAGTCAGTCAGTAAGCATATGAAGTTCAAAGTATATGTTCCAGTTACAGCTCCTGATGTGTTTATGTACAATAAACAATTTGAACGAATACCCAGCTTCAGTGTCTCATTTGAATACACAAGACATGTGACATGGTGTCAGAATGGGATTCGAAGTTGAAGCAGCTCACAAACCATGAGGAATGGAGTTAGAAGTGAAGTAATATACAGGAGCAAACCTGCAAACAGGTCAGTGGTTATTCAAAGGTACTTAAATTCATTTCAAATGATTTTTAGTTGCCAGATGTGGCATAGCAGTCGAAGTGTTTAAAATAATTACTGAGTTATTTGAAATGCCCAAAATAGCGACATAATGATTAAAATGTTTGACATAACTTCTGAAATGTTTAAAATGTTTGAAAAGGCTATAATGTCCGAAGTTTTTCACAATGTACAACTTTTTCTCAGTAACTAAGATTTTTCAAAGTGTCCGGAATGTTCATGGTATTTAGAGTGTTAAAGCATTTTCTGAGAGATTGTTGTGCATTTGAGCATAATTACAAGTACCAGGTCTATACTTATGTTTAAAAGAACTTTGTAGTTATGGCAGAAGGGTTTCACAGACCTTAATCACTGGTGTTTGATAATAATATTGATGAGAACTGGCAAGTGTTTGAGCAAGAATATGATATTTCCATTCAGGCTGCTGAGAGATCATTGCGTGAGAACATTCATTTGTGTATACACATGCTGTGTATGCAGGGTGAAAACCACCATATTGTGATTCAGGCTGAAAAGCGAGAAGACTCTGAGAAGACCCTGAGTGCTTAAAACATAAATTTAGTGAAATGTGTAACCCTGAAATTAATATTACAATGGTAAGGCACAAATTTTACACAAGAAAACCAAAACCTGGTGAAACTGTTGCAGCATACATTACCAACTTAAGAAATAAAGAAAAAACATGCAGATTTGGTGATCTAAGAGATGAGTTGATAAAAGACTGTCTTGTATGTGCTGTTAATAATGATGCAGTGAGAACGAGTTTGCTTTGAGATAGTGAATTAACACTGAGCAAAACCTTTGAGATTTGTCAAATACATGAGATTGCAGAAAAGCATACAAATATGCTCACGAATGAGAAAGGCGTGTTTGCAGTATCTGCTAGTGCGAATGTTGTCAGTGTGCAACATGGGGTCAAGACAAAAAAGAAATAAACTGAAGGGCAGTGCCACACCTAACCTTATTGTTAACTATCGTAATTGTGGAGGCAGTCATGAACCTAAATGGGAAAAGTGTTTAGCTTTTGGTCAGCAATGTCACAAATGTAAAAAGTGGAATCATTTCAAAAGGCTTTGCAAGTCTAAAGTGATGCAGGCTTATGTAAAAAGAAATTGTCAGAAGAAGCAAGTAGATCAGACAGAGACTGTAGCAAACTCAGAGAGTTTTGAGCAAACTTTGTATGTTGATGGTGTCTCTCTGATTGATGAAACAGTTAATACAGTAGACTATCAGTTGTCCGGAAAGACTGAAATATTTTGTACGGCACAAATTAATGAGAAACCCGTATAGCTTAAAGTAGACACTGGATCTAAGTGCAGTGTTATATCAACACAAATGTTTGCTTAAGTAAAAGCTGGTGAGAAACTTGATTCAGCAAAGTGTGCAAAACTAGTTGCTTATGGTGGTGAAGAGATTCAAACTGATAATGCGGTAGTTCTTTCATGCCATTCTGCTAGAAACAGCTGTGACTTGCAGTTTTACATAGTAAAAAGACATGTGCCATCATTTTTAGGCTTCAAAGACGGTCTGAGAATGGGACTGATTTAATTTAACAAAGAGGTCCACTATATAAGTCTGAATAACAGTGATAGTTTTACTCAGAATATTTTTAGTGAATATGCTGATATTTTCAAAGACAAGTTTGGTAAACTTCCAGTTACATATTCCATGAAGTTAAACCATGAAGTAAGTCCAGTTGTTAGATCAACAAGGAAGATTCCAGTAGCAAGGCAGACTAAAGTAAAAGCAGAACTAGACAAAATGGTGAAATTAGGTGTCCTTACTCCAGTAGAAGAACCGACTGAATGGGTATCCTTCATGGTAATAGCTCATAAAAAAAGCTCAGATGATATTTAAATATGTATTGATCCAAGAGACTTAGCTGCGGTGGTGGTGCTGCAGTAGCGTTGTCGCCTCACAGTAAGACGTTGTCCTGTTCGATTCTCAGCTAAAAGCGTCTTCTGTGTGGAGACATGCGTGAATGGGCGTACCTTAGTTGAAGGTTGTGCGTCATGCCTGGCAAGTCAGTACGTAAAAATCTACTGCCAATCATTAGCGGACCGGAGTTCCACTGTGGCGACCCCTAACCGGGAAAAGCCGAAAGGTACAACATTGATCTAAGAGACTTAAACAAAGCACTTAAGCATCCTCATCATCCGATAAGTACAGTAGAAGAGGTAGCTGCTCTCATGCCAATTTCCACTGTTTTCTCAGTCTTAGATGCAAAAAGCTCTTTTTGGCAAATTTCACTTGATGGCAAATCTTAATTGTTGACTACATTCAGTACACCATTTAGTAGATACAGATTTTTAAGAATGCCATTTGGAATCAAGTCTGCCAGTGAAGTGTTTCAATGTGGCATGGGACACATTTTTTTTCTGGTTATTCCTGTGCTATTATAGTGGATGACATTATTGTTGGAGGCAATTGTGAAGACGACCATGACAGAAACCTCAAGAAAGTTCTAGACCATGCACGTGCAGTAAATCTTAAACTGAATCCTTAGAAATGTAAATTCAAACTGAAAGAAGTTACTTATGTGGATATTTTGTTTACCAGTTCTAGCTTACAACCAGATCTGTCTAAGCAAGCAGCAATTCTTAAAATGCCAGTTCTAGAGAATGTCAGATCTTTACATTGTTTCTAGGTATGGTCAACTATTTAGGAAAGTTCATCACAGACATGAATGAGCTTTCTGCACCATTAGGTGAGTTGACACACAAAAATGTAAACTGACCCTGACTGGAACTACACCAAAGAGCATTTAATGTTCTGAAGAAGAAAATTGCCAGTCCACCCACATTGAGATATTATGATGTTCACAAACTTGTAACTCTTTTTTGCGATGCTTCAAAGTACGGCCTTGATGCAGCATGTCTTCAAGAAGGTTCCCTATTACGCTGTCGCAGACGCAGGTTGTCGAATGCATCTTTGTCGAACAGTAAAGCGTGAAAAAGCAAAATAGCGAAGCGGCTGTTAAGCAAATTCTTTCCCTGGGAAATAATTTGTTTGGCCACTTTCACTACTTTGCTTTTTCGGCACTGTAGTGCGATCTCAGAGTTGGTATATTTAAGTGGGGGGGGGCAAAGCCCCCCACATTAAGTAATGTTTTACTGTTTTTTTTTTTTTTTTTGGAACAGAGATTGTTTTCCATTGGAAAATAATCGCTGTTCTGAAGTTTTGATGTTGTAAGCTTACGCTTACATGGGGTGAATTATCTGTCATTCGCTCTTCTGAGCATGTGATATGATAATATAGACCCTTCTAGAAGGCATACCAGTAGCCTATACATGAAGAACTTTAACACAAACAGAGATGCATTATGCACAAATAGAGAAAGAACTTTTGGCAATAGTGTTCGCATGTTTGAAGTTCAATGATTATTTTTATAGCAGACCTATCCAAACAGAAATTGATCACCAAACAACAGTGACAGTTTTGAAAAAGCCAATACATACTGCCCCAGCATGATTGCAATGCATGATGTTAAAATTGCAAAAGTACAATTTCAATATCATTTAACCAAAAGGCAAATACTTGTACCTTGCTGATGCTTTGTCATGCGCACCCAGACAAATGACAGAGCAGCATGAAGATGAAACAGCAGACTTTGAAGTCATGGAAGTCAGAAATTTTTTGTCATCGCACTTTGACGAACTTTGAAATCACACAGCTTCAGACCCAGTTCTCCAGAAGCTGAAAAATGTTATCAGTCAAGGATGGCCAACACGACAAACTAGTTTACCACTTGACATTCAGCAGTATTTTTCTTACAGAGATAAGCTCATGATGGAAGATGGAATCATCATGAAAGGTCCAAAAGTTGTAATTCGTAGAGCATTACAAAAGGAATATATCAACATTTTGCATCGTGGTCACCTAGGTACTGATTCAACCAAAAAGAAGAGCAAGAGGCATTGTATTTTGGCCTTATATGTCCAAAGATAAAGAGAAGGAAAGTCTAGCATGTTCAGTTTTCAGCAGCACCAAACAGCATCAACAAAAAGAACTATTTTAGCTGCACCAGATTCCTGAATTACCATGGTCAACGGTTGCCACAGATATTTTCCAATGGAATGGTCAGCAGTACTTAGTGTTAGTAGACTTTTACTCAAATTGGTTTGAAATTGACCTACTTCCTAACTTGACATCCAGCACTGTCATTACAATATCGAAGAGGCATTCTTCTCTCCATGGTAGTCCGTACAAAGTCTTAGCTGACAATAGTACACAATTTACAAGTCAGCAGTTTAAGAAATTTGCTAAGTCTTGGGACTTTGTCCATATTACCAGTAGTCCTGAGTATCCACAATCCAATGGGTTAGCTAAACGTGCAATTCAGAATGCAAAACATTTATTGGAGAAATCCAAGAGAGATGGTACTGATGCTTTCCTTAAATTACTCAGTCTCAGAAACATTTCCTCGAGACAACTTGCTTGGTTCACCTGATCAGAGGCTGATGTCCAGACAGACTAGAACAACTCTTCCAATCAGTAAACAATTGTTAGTACCAAATGCAAAGAACAATAGAGTGGTCAAGAATCAACTTTCGAGAAAACATCAGTCACAAAAGTTGTTACGATAACACCAGTAAATCCCTTAGACCATTACTACAAGGAGAAGTTGTGAGAATGCAAACATCTAAAGGATATGACCAAGTAGGAATCATGAAGAACATTTGTGAAGAACCATCATGCAATCTGAAGGAATGGATTTCAGAAGGAATCAAAGACATGTGTTTCCTGTCTCCAAACCAGTGACGCAGCAGATTCTCTTTGCCAATGAATCTAATTTCCAGAGTGACTTTATGACTATTCAAATTCAAAAGGACAGTGTGCTTCCTTCAAATAATTTTGATGTAATCCCTGATATTCCAGTTGTATAAGAATCCCCAGATACTGTCCCTGTTGCTAAACCCAGTCAAAGTTTCTATGTTACCGGATCAGGTAGAATTTCCAGACCAAATCCAAAATACACAATGACTTGGATTTGAGCTCATTTTTGTTTATTGAAATATTGATATATTGTCTAGCTCTTAAAATATCTTCATTCTTCTATTTTGCATGTCAAACAAAATTAAAGAGGGAGGATGTAGATTAGTGTGTATATTGTACCTAGTCAGCCACTGTAGCTAGATAACACATGCAGATAAGTTACTGTGCACATGCAAGATCAGTGCCATTTTGTATAGTCACTCAGTGTGAGTGCTAGCTTGAATGGAGATGCACATGTGAGTGTGTTAGAAGTAATGAGTCAGTCAGTCAGTAAGGATATATACACTATAAATGACTTGAGCCCATCCCCTGCCTCAGTGTCTCATTTAAATACACAAGGCATGTGACACCAAGGAATGAGAAATACATCTTCTTCACGGTCTTAGGGAAAGTCTTAAAAGAATAATATACTTTTGGAAGGCTTTTACCAGGGGATAAGATGCTATCTGACGTAAGGTTGGTATACATGCAGAAATATCTGAGATATACACTTTGATGAACAAATAGACTAAAATTCATTGACTTCAAATAGACAGTTTATGTTCTCTAGACAGTTCATTAGGTCTTAGCCTTCTGCAGCAGAACAGGACACAAATCTCTTTGATTCTGTATGTTTTCATTGTTTTAAATATCCTAACTTTCTTTAAAATATTTAGGGCTAGGAAAAGGAACCACTTTTAGGTGTCAAGATTCTATCCTCCACGTTGACAGGCTCAATGTCTTTAGGCTGGGATGGAGGATGTTAATGCAAATTCAGTAGTCCTTAGAGTATTTAAGGCCTTGGAGGAACAAGGCTGTTATTTGTTGGCATCAGTGTTTAAATTGATATAATATGCTGCCTTTCAGACCATGGGTGGTAAGTACCAGGTGCAGTGGAAGCTGTTTCAAAAGTGTCACAAGGTATACCACCCCACAGAATTTATACAATTGCTCAAGAAAATATATGTACAGAAACTGTCTGCATCTGCTCTCTAGGTGTTTAAGGCATTACATGTTATAAAAAAAAATGGAAAAAATATTTTAGGTAGTATGGGAATCCATTTTAGATGATCTGTTAACTGGTGAGGATAAGAATGTATCTTGTACAGAAACTTTTATGCTTCCTGTTCCCCTCTATGCTGCAGGTGTGCATCTCCGTGGATGGGCTCCCAAAAGCTTATCTTTTGGATATGTCATTAGTGGGTAACTATTAGCAGTAGATAATTCTTACAAGGCTTATCAGGAGAACAGTGATATTTAACTGGCAGGGCAGTACTTACTCTTAAGCATTAGGCTTCCTGCTGGAATTTCATGGAATGATAAAAGCCTTGTATGCTTATTATTAATTATTGTTCCCAATCTGTTCATCGGTTGTATTACCATGGCCTGGAAATTCTACCCGCCTGTAGTCTAAGGCTGCTTTTAAAATGTCAAGTATGTGACCAAGAACCAAAGAGGTTTGAAAGAATGGGAAGGGGGAGGGGTCACAAAAGATATCGGTAAGGCTGTCAAATTTCCTACATAATGATGTGTAAGAAAACAGATCATGTAAGACTTTTGGATTAGAAGTGGAAAGGCATAGAAGATACAATATTCTTAAGTATAACTATAGATTATAATGCTGTAGTTTTGATGCAGGTAAAATTTTAGCAATCACTCCTTGTTGGAATAATTCCTAGTATTGCATATTAATTTGCTAATATATGTTTATTTGTTTTGAGAGATATGTTTAATGATATTTGTTGCTTTGCCTCTAATTCTGGGAAATCTTACAAGGCAACATTATCTAGAGAATAGAGAAGGGAGCCATAAATGAAGGTAACATATGATGTTTTGCTTTTTTATATTGCTAAGGCTATACATTTAGTTTTTATCATTTTAGACACAGATGTTAATGACAATAATAAGACATGAGTGTTGAATATTAAATACAGTATTGATGGCACCACCAGTCAATCCAATAAGCATTCTATTAACACAATAACTTCCCTCTTAATCAACTCTACCACCTGTAACAGCCCACCCTCTCCAGGGTCAACAAATAATCTCAACACATTTGATTTGGATCCCATCCCCTCAACTACCATCAACAACTACCTTCGAAGACTGAAGCCAATTACCATTCCCCAGACAGTCTCCCAGCAGACACTCTGTTTAATCTCTATCCTAATAAGTGGCTCTATTAGAGAAAGTTGTATCCCTAAAATTTGGAAAAATTCTGCTACTGTACTCCTACACAGAGTTGGCTCCTCTACTGATATCTCCAGTTACAGGCCAATTGTTATTATGTCCCTCATTTATAAAAATACATCCAATCCTAGCTACTTAAATTTGTTACCACAAACAACTTACTAAGCCCCACGTAACACAGTTTCTGGCTTACTATAGCACTACAACAACTCTACTCAGTTTTGCCACCACCATCAACAGAAATAGGAATGCAGAGAACTTAGCAGCACTTTTCATTGAATTGAATATATAGTTTTTGACACCGTGTCTCACCAGGAACTATTCTGCAAACTGTGCTCTCTAGGACCCATCTCTCACCTGGTTTAACAGCAACCTCAGTGTTACACTTCAGGCTGTAAAATGACAAATTTCATCTCTTCATTTTTCTCAGTGCATATAGAGATGTCACAAGGATTTATCCTTGGTCCTTTACTATTTGATTTTTTCATAAATGATCTATATACTGCAAGCAAACCTGTACCGAATAGTCAGTATGCTGATGATTCCACAATCATTTGCACTGCCAAAAGCCAACAACAATTTCAAACCCAAACATTGGAGTCCTTCAGTTCCATTGAGACATGGCTCTGTAACTCATAATTACTATTTAACCTTAAGAAGGCCTTCTGACTAAACCACAATTGAACTTGTAACTAATACCAAGTTCCTAGGTGTCATTATAAATGATGCCATGACATTTGACCACCAGGTAAAGCAAATTGTCTTGCTAAACACACAAAAAGCTTGACACCCTATATTGAACTAAACCTTATCTGACTGACCAGGCTAGGCAAACCATTGCATCTACTCAACTGTTGCCCAGCTTTCCATATGGTGCTCCTGTATCTATCAACCTTCAAGCTACCCAAATAACCATGCTAAAAAAGTACTATAACAAAATAGCTAAAATTACAGCTGATATGCCTTATAGATCTCATCACTGTATGGTACTAAAACAGATAAATTGTTTAGACTTGCCTCGCTAGCTAATATTTATGCAGTTAAAAACTGTTCACAATCTCATTCACCAACCTCAAAAATGCCAAACACTAAAAATGATTACCCTGCCCTACTTCCCCATCTAGGACTCTTCACTCTACTGACAAATACTTGCTGCATGCAATTGAATCAAACAATACTCACTGTATTCCTCTCCTGTCTCTAAAGTTTGGAATACAATTCTGCCTTCCTTCAGGCAAATTAATAACCCAAAATCCTTCTGGCTACTATTTAAACAATACCTAAAGGTGTCATGGCTTTGCTCATGTACCACACCTAACTAATCCTCCTAAACTATCCTAATCCACTCTGTCCCATTGTGCTGTAAAATGACCACTTGGCTAGTAATCTTCTGTCTTATTCTGTATTGTTATGTCTGTTTGGCTGCGTACACTGTACAATACCCTACTTAACTTTATATTGCTATGAAAGTTCACTTTACTACTGTCCTACTGTTATAAAATACTATCGGGATCATCCGTCTTAGTCTAAACCCTCATTATCATCTACCTTTCAATGTTTTCTCTTATTGTTTTGACTGAATCATGATTATAATATGCTTTTATGCTGACAATTCATATGTATCTTGACAATGTTCTCACTATTCTATGCTCAAACAATTAAGTTTTTTTTTCTCATTAATGTATGGTCAAGCAGTTCATTACACCATGCGTGTGTATATGTTACTTTTATTCTATCTTGTGTAGCCTTTTTCCCTGTGACTCCTTGGAAAAACGGAGCTTTTCATGCAGTCAGGCTTTACCGGTCAACAGAAACAATAAATAAATAAAATTAATTTGTTTATTTATGCCTTTATTTATTTATTTATTTTAATTTTTCCACTTCCCCACATGATTATTAAATCCCATTCCCCCACTAACCCATGAATTTTCCAACCTTATAGCATCATGGGACATTGAAACAGGCAGTCAAAAACTACAAAGTTCAAAGGACAAAACCAACACCGTAACAGGTACAAGCATGCAAAATCTGAAGGAAATGCTACTCAATGCTAGAAGTCCAAACCTCAAAATGCACTCCTAAAAATGGAGAACATCGATATCTGTGCAGTAACTGACACCTGGTTCAAGGCTCCAGAGAGCACCCCTGCAATAACAGGCTACAACTCTGACCACACTTTTCGGCCACCAAACCAGGACCGAAACACTAAAGGTGGAGGAGTGTCAATATTCACCAAGGATATTCACACCACCAGGCTAGTTGCCCAACACGATGCGTCTGAAATTTTCCAGGTGCAACTAACACTAGGTAAGACTGCAATCCAAATTGTAGCTTGCTACAGATCCCTCAACATACCCCAAGATTCTCACTACACCTTTCTAAACATACTGGAAAATATTAAGATAGAACCAAACACCCTAATACTGGGTGATTTTAACTACCCTGCCATTAACTGGGAAAACTACTCATGTACCAACACCTTTGCCCAACGGTTCTTGGAAGTCATAAATTCCAGTGCCCTGGATCAACTAATCCATAGTCCCACCAGGGGCTCCAATATCCTAGACCTGGTAATTACCATCATGGGAAATCGATGTTCCACCCCTATGGTCACCCCCTCGTTAGCCAGATCTGACCATAAGCTAATGACCCTTAACATTCACATCCCACACCCACCCCCCGGTAAGTAAACCTCCATAAAAAACTTCCCAAAGCCAACTTCATGCTACTCAAGTCAGAATTGACAAACTTCATGACACCCATGCAGATGGAAACTGAAAGTTCAACTGCTGAATCCTACATTAAGGCACTGTACGAGCACATCCACTCATGCATGAATCGTGCCATCCCAAATAGAACCAAGATGCTCTCATCCAAAAAAAGGAAGCCAATCTGGTGGTCCACTGCCATAAACAAACTTTACAACAAAAGGAAGAAACTGTTGCAGAAAAGAGGAAAATCCCAGGATGCAAAAAACTCTGTTACCAGCCTCAGTAAGAAACTGAGATCCCTCATAAAATCCTCCAAAGCTAGTTACGAAAATAAAATTGCCAAAGATTCCACAAGGCATTCTATAACTATGTCAAGAATCTAAATGGCAATGCTCAGATCTGCTCTGAGCTACAACAGAATGGCATTAAATATACTGATCCCAAGGATATTGCCAATATCCTGGCAGATCGATTCAGTGCCAACTTCACACCCCTCTCACCCCCTAAATGGCCCATCTCAATACTGGAGGATTGCCAAATTCTGGTAATAATGGCCACACAGGTAAAAAACACACTCTCCAAAGCTAAGAATACAGCATCCATGGGACCAGATGACATCCCGGGCTGTGTACTATATGAACTACAATATGAACTGGCACCTCACCTAAGTGTCATGTTTAATCATACCCTCACTTCAGGTTTCATGCCCACTGAGTGGTGCAGAGCTACAGTTATCCCACTCCACATGGGGGGATCCACCTTTGATCCTGGAAACTACCGTCCCATCAGTCTGATGAGCCTTATCTGCAAGGCCATGGAGCATATTATCATGGAACTTATAAACAAAGACATTGGCAACCTTCAAACACTGGACCCCATGCAGTTTGGGTTTGTGAAGGGCTGATCTTGTCTCCTGAACCTGATTGACTTCTTTGAATCAGTCTCCAGAGCCATGGACAAGGGTAAGGTGGTCCACACAGCCTATCTAGACCTTGCCAAGGCCTTTGACACCATCCCCCACTCTGGAATCATAAATAAACTTACTAAGCTGGGCAGTAATCCCTACATCACCCAATGGGTTGCTAACTCGCTTACTGATAGAACCCACACTGTAAAAGTAGCCGACTCCAAATCCAGCTCCAGACAAGTGACAAGTGGAGTACCTCAGGGTTCAGTCCTGGGACCACTCTTGTTTGGCATCTACTTCTCTGAAGTACAGGCCAACACTAAGGGACTCTGGCTAACAAAGTTTGCAGATGACTGCAAACTGGAAGCCATTATTGAATCCCCAAATTATGTGGATACTCTACAAAAGGGCCTTACAGAAACAGATGCTTGGTGCCAGAGCCATGGGCTCAAGCTCAATGCCAAGAAATGTATAGTTATCCCCTTTGGGAAAAAAACATGTACCCGTAAATTACCATGTAGGTGGCAGTACACTAAACACCGAAAGTGTGATAAGAGACTTAGGGACACATGTGGACAGTGGTCTCACCTTCGATAACCACATCACCACAACAGTCAGGAAATCCTTCTATGTAGCACACCTCATCACTAAGAGCTTTCCATCCAGAAAAAAGGAGGTCATTGTCCCACTGTACTCATCCCTCATTAGACCCATTATAGAATGCAACGCCCTGTTTGGTATGTACCTCTCAAGACATCTGCAACGACTGGAAAGGCCGCAGAAATACCTCACTAAAAGAATCACAGGCCTAAAGCAGATGCCCTACGCTGACCGCCTTAAAAAACACCAGCTATACTCTGTCACATATCGTCTACTCAGAGGTGATCTCTGCTTAACATACAAGGCCATGTCAAACCCAGAGCTGTTGGACATGCTACACTTAAAGGAATCCCAATCCCTCAGAGCCACATGCTCCAGGGATCTAAACCTTGTCATCACAATAAACAAAACATGCTAGAGGGATAGGTTCCTGACCCAGAGACTCACCAGACTCTGGAATAGATTACCCATACATGTCAAGTAGAGTGCCTCTTTGGCCCTCTTCAAAAGGAACCTTGATGATTGGATGGGAGAAAGGAAATTCACCCTGGGGATCACGTCAGTTGCCCTGCTAGACAGGGGTCCAGGGAAGTAAATAGTGTGGGAAGAAATAGCCAGGGAATTGTTATGGCTAAGCTCGTATAGGCCCTAGGGCTGATAGCCTAGTAACAACCTATGAACCTATGAACAGATTAAGACCATCATCCAGCATAGGTTACAATATTTTTGGAATGCTCCTAACCTTTTCATCAAAGGCTGAAAAACACAATGTGTTACCAACTACTCCGGGCTTTCGTTGGTGCATGCTGTCACACACCCGCCATCACAGAATGTGCACATTCCTTGGCAGGCTTGATTCACCACTCCCCCAGTGCAGGAAATGCAATTCTGAGCATTTAACTAGATGGCTTTTATATGGAGGGAATATGCCAACTCCCTCACCCCTCAAAGGGGAAAACACTTACTTAGTGATCACTCACATCCCTCTCTGGTCAGGTCCCCCAGTAGCTTGGGGTGACAACTGAAAATGGATTATATGAAGCATCATCAGGGCTGCAAATTCTATGCAATTAAACCAGCACTGTGTATTACATTTTATAACTGATTTATGTCCTTTTTTTCTCCAGATTTTCTCTCCTTTATTCTACTCTCTCTTCTCTTATTTTCTGTAAATTATAAATAAAAAACATGCTAAAAACTTTATAGCAGTTTACTTTATCAGAGATGTCACAGAACAGGTTTCATTTTTTATGTTATTTTTCTACATAGCCCCTCAAATCCTGTGGAGGCACCAGTCAATCAGAGTCTACCAGTTTACATCACTTTACTTTTATTGGTTGCAATGTTCCCAAAAAGTCCCCTATAGTATGACATCCCAGATGCATGCAGTAAGCTCAGTGCCAGGCCATTCCTCACTCATGTAAGGAATGTCCTTCATTTTGGAGCCCCACCATACTGAGTCTTGCCTCCCCAAATATGTGCTTTCCCTCTCTCAAACCAGATAGTATCATTAGAGAGGGTGCTGCTTGATGGTGCTTCCATTGACACTCTATCCCCTGGCAGAAGGCAAAGCAGTAGAGCTTGTCACATGCACTCCAGCTGACCCTCTAGTACTCAAGCTGCTAATTGAATTGGTCACCTGCTACTCAGGTGCACATCCTGTTCCTGTGCTAGTAGGCCGTCCAAAATATATTTCAGATTTCTTGTGACATGTAGTGAGGAGACAGTGCTGTATTTTAATATTCCTCTTTG
>NC_056725.1:934814159-934841659 GCF_019279795.1 Protopterus annectens | reverse complement strand
GCCATGTGAATATCGCATAGGCATATACATGTAAATATCACATACACATATATACACACGTTTATAATTTATACACACGCACACACACACACACACACACACACACACACACACACACACACACACACACACACACACACACACACACACACACACACACGCACACACACACATTTATGTGTGTGCATCAGAGTTGTTCAGTGGCAAGCTTGTGGGTACCTCAATGTGGCTTGTACATAGAAATCCAGTTCTGTCAGAACAGGGCTGAAGACAACATTACAGAACTATGAAGCAGTAATCTGCAGAACTAGCCTTTTTCATGATCATTTATTTAACTGAATCTCAGCATCAGTAACTTATAGCCATGCCAGAAATGCCAGGAGACTGGTGTTATGTTTTGTCTTCCTTCTATTTGCTCTGACTAGTCATAGCTTAGAAAAGGGCTTTGTTGATTCAAGTCCACTTACCTGTAAGGAAAATATAATGACAAATGAATGCAAGGATGCACGTGCATACCTCTGCATTTGTGTGAAGTGCTTTGTGTTTATCTGCTTTTATATCAGGTTGCTGCTTCCTGTCTCTCATCAGATATGCACACATCCACACATACAAAATAGGCCACACATTACAGCTTGATTCTGATCTTCAGAAACCTATGCTCTAGTCAAATAACGGGTAACTAAATTAATGACAGGATTCTTTGAAGTGCAGGTTTATGCAGACAGGAGGGTGTTTG
This sequence comes from Protopterus annectens, assembly GCF_019279795.1. Classification (NCBI taxonomy): domain Eukaryota; kingdom Metazoa; phylum Chordata; order Ceratodontiformes; family Protopteridae; genus Protopterus; species Protopterus annectens. The sequence goes on along the minus strand of NC_056725.1, from coordinate 934,840,923 downwards.
TTACTAGTTTTCTCATTAATGTCTTTAGGAGGCATGCATTACCGGCAAAACAATTGGTTACTTTTAAAGGCATGCCAACATAAACATAAAATTACCAAACTAATCCTAAAGATTTTGAAGAGGGCACCTGCCACCTCTCATAAAAAGGGCATCTTAAAGTCATTCTAAAAATAACATTTCTTTTCCAAGGAGACTAGGTGGTCAGTGTTTTACTTCAATTTTTGTGGGGGGGTGGGGTCTTTATATAGACTTTGTGTGTGTTGTGTGACAGGTCATTGTTTTACATTGTAGTGAATGGGAAAAGGTGGATTTAAGTTTGTTGTTTAGTAAGTCTAGGGTGTTTCGGAGGCTGCTATTGTCTCTTATTTGCATTATTCATTGTCTGCAATTATTTTCTTACATTGTAATGAATGGGAAGTCTTGTCAGAGTTCAATTCCTTTATGCAGTTTATTCAGTGGTAATAAGGGAAACAAAAGGGAGATTTGGATTTAGGGAGTTGTTTTAGGTAGGTTAAGGTGTTTCCAGTTTTCTGTATGAAATTTGTTAAATTGTTCTCTACTTTTTAATAAGTAGCTTAAATATGGTGAGTGTTGTAACATACATTTTCTGAAGGATTTGAAGTCCGAAACTCAAATTTATGTCATTATTTAGTGACTTCAGTCCTCAGATCATCCCAGTAATTTGCCAAAATACCACAGATTTTATGAGGAACAGACCAAAACTATGAGCAAAAAAAATCTGGATATTCTGCGAAAATCTGTACAGTTGAGAGGTATGCCAGTTATAGATATCAGTACAGCATTTTGTACTCATCCAATTAAATGCCTTGTGCTGCAAAGGTTAAACTTCATAAGCATGTTCAAGAAGCTATCATCATACTAAGTGACCATGTAGGCTCCTGAGGGTGATCTGTAGCTGATGTTGAAGCCACAATGGGACTCTGTTCTTTTTTGAACTCTGTGTCTAGATTACATAGCCCATGAAGCTAATGCCAGGCCAGGTCACTTACTACCCAAACTAAACACAAACAGAGGGATAACAAATATTAATTAGTTATACACTACCCATATAGATTATGGAACAAGCTACCACTCCAAATTGAGCAATCCATGTTTGTGACTTCTTTTAAGAAATCACTAGATAATATGAGTAGTAAAAAAATGTTATGTCAGTCAGACTTCACAAATAATAACCCTGATGTTCAAAATTGTGAATTTAAATGTACAGGAACATTTTTTGAAAGATGAGGTTGCTGCTTTTTCTCAGAATCTTAAATATATTTCTATTTGAGGATTTTGTAAATTATTATACAGGAGAAGTTAAACATGTAAAGACTTTGTTGAGTTAAAAATCATCAGATGCAAATTCAGTAGACTCCCTCTTACCCAGTCTTGCTGGGACCAGACCTTAGGCTGGATAAACAAATGGCTGGTTAATCAGAAAAAGCATACAGAATAGCATTTATAGGTTATAAATCAGCTAGAATAACAGGATTTGTGTTAGTGCATTTTTCTAATGAATACGAAACCTAAAACTCAGATGTCTATCATTATTTAGCTCAGAGGAGGCAAAAGTGCTGTTCTTTTGCTAAGACTACAGCAGAAATTTGATGGCCAGTTAAAGAGGAAGCCAGTAAAGATAGGCCGGATAAGAGTCAGACTACTGTACACAAGCCATGCCAGTCAGCATTAAGACAGAACGAAACCAAAAAAGTGATGGTTATAGTAGGCTGCATACCTCAGAACTGCTATGTCAAACTAATGGGCAGCTAAGCACTGCAGTTTCTAAAATAAAAATACTTTGTAGGCATCTACTTCCTCTAGCAAATTCTCTACTTGTAAAATTTGAATCAAAGGGAGGAAGCAATCAGGCAGCATCATTGTCAAAGTTTGCAAGCTATACTACCACAGAAGGTAATAACACCATATCAAAGATTTTGTTTTGTTATTTATGGATGTATTAACACTCTCATTTATTGGCTTTTGCAGTTCCAAACATCTTGTACTTCTTCTCATCTGTACTGCGTTTGTGAATGCATCACACAGCTCTTGAAAAGCAAGCTAGATGTGTCCTTTTATGTGGTTTAAGTAGGCAGTTAACCTGCATTCATGTGAGCTAGCACACTTCAATGTAGTGGGAATTCATTAAACATAATGAGATGCTAATTCCTGAACCAGTACAGTATGGATGTAATCAAGGCAAGCACTTAGCACTTTGCTGTATACCTTTTTAAATTTTCAAAGCTGTATAATGAATTAAGACCCGCTTCTGATATTCAATAAGATGAGTGTGCACACCCACACATTTGACATGCATGGAACAACCTGCAGGTGTGAGAGGGCAAATTTACAGCTTAGAAGAAACATTACAGTACTGCAGGGTTACATACCGTGAACTGAATGGGTCTGTCCCTCAATTATAAGTTGGTGATAGTTGTAAACTGGTAAAACTTAGTCAATTACATTTTTTACCCCTGCATTAAATGTAATAATGAATCCAAAATATAATATGAAATCAGAACTACAGTCAAAAACATAATTTTCGCTCTTTCTGCAGTGCTTCCTGTATGCCACATCCCTCTTAATACTGCCTCTGTCTGCAGGTTTCTTTCTTTCTTTCTTTCACATTTGTCAACCGAGTTAGTTCAACTGGGCTAGAAGCCCATTTTCAGTGGAGACCCGAGGAGAAAAGCTCCAGTAAAGGCAATTTACATTACAAATGTTACTAGCAATACAGAGTTTATTTTATAGACAGATTACAGTAGAAGCTTCATGCACAAATAAGAGAAGTTACACGCACAAATAGAGAATTATTATAGATATACATAAATTGCAGAGATAGAGTAAAACAATGGATAAATACAAGTAATACAGAATAAGTATAGAACAGTAATGAGATTACAAGTAATATATATATATATATATATATATATAAAACTTTTTTTTTACAGATATGCACCGTAATGTATATGTGTAGGAGCAGTAAATCATAAGGGTTAAAGTCATAGAGAAGTTATGAATTTAGGGAGGGAAAAAAGAAAATAAAAGTTTGGAGGATAAGTAGATGGACGTCAGAGGAGAGGGGGAGAGGAAGTATAGCAGAGCACTGGATTAGGTGGGGGCAAGACAGGGACAAGTCTTAGTGTTAAAAAGGTGAAGTTTAATTCCTTTTTGAAGTGTTTGGAGTGGGGAATAGGCCTGCTGTGGAAGGGAATTTTGTTCCAAGCTTGGGCTGTGGTGGATTTGTAGAGCAATTTGCCAGCAGTTTTGTTGGGGTAGTAGATGTCCATGAGTAATTGGTTGGAGGTGCAGAGAGAATGTGTAGGGGTATAAGAGGATACCAGAGAGGAGAGGGCTGGGTAGGTAGATGGTTTGTATACTATACCATGTAAGACTTGTAACTGAGATAGTAGGAAGTGTTGAGGGAATTCCATTGGAGAGAGTTGAGTGATAGGCAGTGGTGAGAGTTATGAGGTGAGCTGGTTGCAAATCTAGCTACCTTGTGGTGGGTTTGTTGAAGTTTGGACAAGGTTGAAGTCTGTAAGTTGGTAAGGATTGGGGCAGTTTAGAGGAGGGAGAAGAGGATGAGAGCCTGAGTCAGGGACAGTCTAGCATTGGGAGTTAGAAATGTTCTATTTCAGTATAGGAGATCTAGTTTTTGATGTTTTTTTTATACTTTGTAAGACATGCAAGTTAAATTTGAGTTCTTCATCTATGATGATACCAAGGAGCTAAGTGTGTGGTTCAGGTTCTATGATGGTGTTATTGGAGTATGTGATGAGAAAGGTTGATTTATGTTGGGAGAGAGAACGAGGGAGAAAAAGCAGGAGTTTAGTTTTATTTAGGTTTAGGATAAGTTGATTATCAAATAGCCATTTTTCAGTGGATAGAAAGGCGTCTTGAGTCTGTGTAGAGATCAGAAATGTTATTGAAAATGGAGATGAGAGTCGAATCGTATAAGAGAGGATAGTTTACAAGACATGTGAAGATCATTAGTGAAGATATTAAACAGAAGGGGACCCAAGGTGAAGCCTTGAGGTGTGCCAGATGTGATGGGCAGTAAGGGGGTGCAGGAAGAGAGCCATTGGACAGATTCTTGCAAGTTGGATAGATAACTAGTGAACCATTGAAGTGAGGGAAGGGAGAGGTTGAGGTTAGCAAGTTTAGATAGAAGAATGGTGTGGGAGATGGTATCGATGGCTTTGGAAGGTCAAGAAAAGGGCAGGATGTGAGTTGATTATTACCTCTGGCCTCTGCTATCTTGTGGGTAAAATATAAGAGGGCAGTAGTGGTGCTGTGGTATAGCCGAAAGGCATATTGAATGGGAATGAGAAGGTTTTCCTGAAGCAGGACGTTTAGTAGTTGAGTATGAATGCATTTTTCAAGTATTTTATATAGCGGGGAAAGGATGGCTATAGGTCTGTAGTTGGATGGGTCAGTAGAATTTCCTCTTTTATGCAGTGGAACGGTGAGGAAGGATTTCCAAATGTCAGGGATTATAGCTTCTTGGATAGATCTATTGATTAGTAAGGATACGGGGAAGGCTATGGATTCAGCAGTAGTTTGAGGAACAGAGGTGGGAGGATATCAGAGGAGGGAGAGCAGGGTTTGAGTTTGAGCAGAAGTGATTTGATGTAAGCAGTGGAAACAGGTTGGAAGGAAAAGAGATTTTTATTGATGAGGTTGGCAGGGAAGGAGGTGAGTTAGAGTCGTGTCTAGTGTGTGTGTGAGTTTTTGGGCAGTGTCAATGAAGTATTTGTTGAGAAGGGTAGCAGTTTCAAGTGGACTGTTATTTGGGAAAAGGGAAGGGGTGGTAGGGCAACCAGGCTGGAGAATTTTGTTAAGGGTAGACCAGAATTTGTATGGATTGGATTTACAGTTTAGTTAGCGTGAACTGTAGTAGGATTTCTTGTCTTTGTTGATTTGTTTTTTCACAAGGTTCCTGAGTTCCCTGTAAGTTTGGAAAAGGGGTGGTACCTTGGTTTTGGCCCATGTTTTCCAAGCACTGTCTCTTCTGTGCATAATTGATCTTGCCTCTTTAGACAACCAGGGGGCATAGTTATCTTTAATTCTAATTTTTCTAAAGGGGGCAAAGGAGTTGAGAGTTTCCAGGAAAATGTGGTTAAATTTTAGGACTGCATCATTGAGAGGGAGTTGATTAAGGAAAGCCCAATTGATGCTGGAAAGTATGGAGTTAAATAAGTTGACATTAAAGTTAGAGTGGTTATGGCAGTCTCTGTAGGAGTGCAATTTGGCTATTTGAGTATTGTATCTTTGGATGGAGGTGGGAAAATGATCACTTAAGGTATTAGGTAGGTTACAAGGGTTGTGTTAGAGGTTAGGGGAGTTAGTCAGGATAAAGTCAATTGTTGAAATGGAAGAAGAGGTTTTTGGCAAGTGGGTGTGGGATGTTATTATTTGGTGGAATTTGTGTAGCTTAAAACACATTTGTGGGGAGTCAGTTGTTAGTTTAGCCCAGTCAGTGTTGACATCTCCAAGTATGATGGTTTCATAGGGCATATTTTGGGAAAACAAGGAGAGGATGCTTTCAAGGACTGGGATATTATTGTCTGGGGGGATGTATATGGAGGCAATGGTAAATTTCTTGAGAGAGATGGCAATTTAGGATAATTAGTTCAGCTGGGTGAAAATCGGGAATAGAGATGGCAGTGGGTGAGAGGTTAAGATTTTCTGAGTAAAGGATGGGTACTCACCCCCTTTTTGTGGGCTCTGTCAGAGTGGTAAATACTGTAGCCAGGTGGACGTATTTCAGTGTTTGTGATATGGGGTTTTAGCCAGGTTTCATATAAGATTAGAATGTGAGGGGAGGTATGGGCTATCCAAGTATGAAGTTCAGATATTTTAACAAGGCTTTGAATATTTAAAGAGGGGATAGTAAGGCATTTGGGCATTGTTGTGAGAGGATGGTGGGTGGTGAGGGATTGGTGCAAGAGGAGGTGTAGTAGAAGTGTAAAGGGGTGTGTAGTCAGGGGAAGGGGGAAGAGGTTCAGAGTTGGGGTGGATATCCCCAGAGAGGAATATGTTACTGGTGTAGAGTTTAAGTGGATTAGGAGGGGTGTTGAGATGGTAGGATTTAGATTTGAGTTTGGGGGATAGAGATACTGGTGAATTATAGTATATTTAAGAAGGCAGATCTTAGGGTAGTTGAAGAGGAAGGGGGAGATTAGAAATGACTGAGATGTACTGGATGTTGTAGGGTTGGTTGAGGTGGAGGAAAGTTTGGAAGGGGGTGAGAGTAGTGTGGTACGAGGAAGAAAGTGACAGAAGTATTAGTAATGGAATCAAAATGAATAGGTGTTGCATTTTGTGAAATGTAAGGTACAATTTTGGCATTAGGTAGAGGAAGATAGGTAAAGAGGAAGTGATCTAATGATTGACAGTGTTAGTGAGGGGTAGGACAGGAAATGGTGTCTGAGTGGTTGTGTAGGGAGGAAGGGGAGGGAATGGAGAGGATAAATGTAATTGATGTGGGGGTAGGTGGAAATGGGGGTGGGGTAGGGGAGTGGAGTGAGCACAAGTATATCGAGGGCAAACAGAGCAGAGCTACACCTGGAGAGACTGAAGAAATCCTTAAGAAATATAATCTGGAAGCAGTGAGAGTGGCAAGAAAATCAGTAAGGAAAGGCAGAAAGGTAATATGAAAATAAGGCTGGGAATGTGAACTGAGTATTACTCATGCACTGGAGCTAACAGCTGCAGAGCATAGAGACTGTTGAAAGAGCAAGTAGAAGAGGATTAGAAAGAATGTAGAATGGGAGTATAACTCAGTGGTAGTGCCCCCTGTCTAGCTGCAGTTAGTTGCCTGAAGTCTGAAAAAGTGTAGCCATCTGGATACATTGAAAGTTGTTAGACTGCTTTTAGCCTGGGGGTGACTGCTTGCATTATAATCTGTCCTGGTCACATTTTTTAATCATTCTGCTCATCTTCCAAGTGGTTGGCTGCTGAGATTCACCTGCATAAACCAACTGACAAAAACTGATTTAATTATACTTTTCTCTGCACTTATTTAAGATTAGATATTTGTAGATAATTGTTTCACTTGAATACTATACTCCCTGTCTAGCTGCAGTTAGTCTCCCACATCACCTCCCTGTTCTTGTTGTGGTATTAATCTTGGTGGCTTTGGAATTACCCACCCCTGCTGTAAATCTGTTTTTGGACACTCCAACTGGGCCCATCTCATTTGCTCAATCAGCTGAGTACAATGAGATCATATTTTGATTTCAGACACTCCTACCAGTCCCATCTCCTCTGCTGTGTACAGAGAGAGCACTTGGGAAGGATATCCCCTATAGCATTTTAATCTGCTCTGTTCCCTCCCTCTCCACAAAAAAATGTACTTAAACTTTCTTGAGCTGCTCTTACATAACTGTCTTCTACCTTAATACCTTAATTTGCTGTTATGTGTGCTTTTAAGTGTTTAAGTGCTCTTATTTGATTTTTCATAACTTGGTTTTGTCAGTTTTACCTTATCTGCATGTATTTAAACTGTATTTGCCTTAATATTGCTACACACTCAAGTGTACTAGCTTGTACTGCATTTAAAGTGTTTTTTCTACTGCCATTAGCTGATTCATTCTAATACAGAGAGAACTTTTTTGAGAAAGCCAACCCACTTAACTAAAAATATATATATATATATATATATATATATATATATATATATGTGTGTGTGTGTGTGTGTGTGTGTGTGTGTGTGTAAATTCCAAGCTTGTTTTCTGCCTTTCTTGTAAGTATAGTCCAGATACAGATTTGCTGTATCCAGAACTGTTTGTAAGCTTCTGTGCCCCCAAGCCTTTCTGTGTTGGGGGGAAGCCTTCTAGCTTATCAGTGGGAGTGGTAAGCACTAGGTAGCCTATCTACCACAAGAGTGGTTTCTGGCCCAGAAATTGTAGTTTATTGGCCATTTGGGCAGTTTTTCCATCTCTTTCAACTTTCTGGATTAAAAGCCTGTGTTTGCGCTTGTTTCCCACTTTCCCTGTAACAAGTTTAGTCCAGATACAGATTTGCTGTATCCAGGACTGTTTGCAAGCTTCTGTGCTCCCAAGCCTTTCTGTGTTGTAGGGAAGCGTTCTAGCTTATCAGTGGGAGTGGTAAGTACTAGGTAGCCTATCTTCAAACAGATCCAGATACAAATTCTTAGTTTTAGCACTTGAATTTGCTTATTCGTGCTCAACACTTGTTCAGAACTTGTTGTAAGAACTAAATAAGCTACAAATTACTGCAGCACTCAACCTTCCTCATTACCTAGAGGAAAACAGTTTTTGTACTTACTTTTCTCACTCGCTTAGAGAAAAACAGCTCTTGTACTCACTTTTCTCACTTGTCTAGAGGAAAATACTTTTTTATTCATGCATGTCCAGGGGTCAGCTCCCAATGTTCTCTCCTGTCTATCTGATGAATCTGGGCATCTTGGGGCAATGTAGCAATTGCCTCATGTACACAGGCAACCCTCTCCTCCTACCACCCAACACTACAACCTGTGAGAGATGCACTTATCTAGCCAAACTGAAGGTAAAGCTCTCTCCAACCAAGACTGAACTTGACAGTCAAGAGGAGAAGGTAAACACTTGCACCACATCACACTCATCACATAGTCCCACTAAACCTACACCACCATTATCCACACATAGAAACACAAAAACATTTGCGGAGGCTCTCAATAATAATCTGCTCAAGCAACAGAGATCTCCAAAGCAGAAAAGCAAGCAACCTCCCCTCATCAACACAACCCAAATGACACATAGCCCACAGACTCAGTGTGCCACTCAACCACAGCCCATAAGGCAAAACAATGTACCCAACACACTAGTCATAGATGACGCTATAATCAGGCACACTGATGTCCCACTCACCAGGCTAAACAAGGAGAAGGTTACTGTCAGCTGCCTGTCAGGTGCCAGGATCCGCCACATAACCCATGCACTTAGGTCACTCCACAACAAGTACAAATATGACTCTGTGATTGTCCATGTTGGTGTGAATGAACTGAGACATACCTCCCTGGACTACATGAAAAGAGACATGGAAGAGCTCTCCAATCTTGTTGCCCAGGCAGGTATGACCCTAGCTCTGAGTAGCATCCTGCCATCGCCCAGAATGATACCATAGTACAAGGACAAAATGATTGACTTCAACAATTGGCTAAGCTTCTGGTGTCATTCTAAGAGGATCCAGTATCTGTCTGCCTGGGACGACATGGTTGACAGACCATGATGCTTTGCCAGAGATGGCCTGCACCTGTCCCATCCCTAGGATCCCAAATACTGGCAAAGGGTCTTGCCGGCCATATAGTGCCTTTTTAGGCAAGGTTCAAATGACAAATTCACTGCCGTAACAGGAACAGGCAACCAAAAACTGAGGGTAATGCTACTCAATGCTAGAAGTCTAAATCTCAAAATGCACTCACTCAAGGCACTACTTAAAATGGAGAACATCGATATCTGTGCAGTGAATGAGACCTGGTTCAAGGCTCCAGAGAGCACCCCTGCATTACCAGGCTATAACTCATACCACACTTTTTGGCCATCTAACCTGGACCAGAACACCAAAGGCGGAGGTGTGTCCATATTCATTAAGGATATCCACACCTCCAGGCTAGTTGCTCAGCATAATGCATCTGAGGTTATCCAAGTGCAACTAACTCTGGGCAAAACTGCAATCCAAATCGTAGCTTGCTACAAATCCCCCACCATGCCCCAGGATTCCCACTCCTCTTTTCTTGATATACTGGAAAATATTAGGGTTTAACCAAGCACCCTAATATTGGGCGATTTCAACTAACCCACCATTAACTGGGAAAACTACTCATGTACCAACTCCTTCACTCAACGCTTTCCAGAATTCATAAATTCCAATGCCCTGGATCAACTTATCCACACCTCCACCAGGAGCAACAATATCCTAGACCTAGTCATTACCAACATGAGTGACCGGTGCTCCACACCTGAAGTCAACTCCTCGTTGGTCAGATCTGACCATAAGCTAATCACCCTAGATATCCACATCCTGCCCCACCCCCCATTAAGGAAACCACAGTAAAAAATTTCTCCAAAGCCAACTTCATGCTTCTTAAGACAGAAGTAGCGAACTTCATGACACCCATGCAGATGGACAATACAGTTATGACTGCTGAATCCTACACAAATGCACTCAATAAGCACTTACACATGTGCACGGATCGTGCTATCCCAAACAGAACCAAGATGCTATCTTCCAAAAAAAGGAAGCCAATCTGGTGGTCCCCTGCCATAAATAAACTCTACAACAGAAGGAAGAAACTGTTGCAAAAGAGGGTAAAATCCCATGAGTGGAGGAGCTCCCTGGTCAGCAACAGTAAGAAGCTGAGATCCCCAAAGCTATCTACGAAAACAAGATTGCCACTGATTCTAAGGACAACCACAAAGCATTCTATAGCTATGTCAAGAATCTCAATGGCAACACCCAGATCTGCTCTGAGTTACAGCACAATGGCACAAAAATTACAGAACCAACTGATATTGCCAACATCCTGGCAGATAGGATCAGTGCTAACTTTACCCCCCTCTCACCCCTAAAGGGCTCATATCTATACAGAAGAATGCAGAGTCCCTGTAATCACAACCAAACAGGTAAAAGCAGCACTCTCTAAAGCCAAAAACACAGTATCCATGGGACTGGACAACATCCCAGGCTGTGTTTTACATGAACTTCAGAACAAACTGGCTCCCCACCTAAGCACCATGTTCAATCATAGCCTCACATCAGAGTTTGTGCCCAGTGAATGGCGCACAGCAACGGTTATCCCACTTCACAAACGGGGAGCCACCACTGATCCTGGGAACTATCACCGTATTAGCCTGATGAGCCTGGTCTGCAAGGCCATGGAATGTATCATCATGGAAGTCATAAACAAAGACATTGGTAACCTCCAAACTCTGGACCCCACCCAGTTCGGGTTTGTGAAAGGCAGATCATGCCTCCTGAACCTGGTCGACTTCTTTGAGGGAGTCACCAAAGCCGTAGAGGAGGGTAAGGTGGGTCACACAGCCTATCTTGATCACGCCAAGGCTTTCGACACCATCCCCCATTCTGGAATTATGGCTAAACTCACTAAACTAGGTATAAATCCCTATGTCACAAGATGGGATGCCAACTGGCTCACTGACAGAACCCACACTGTAAAAGTTGCAGACTCCAAATCTGACTTCAAACCAGTGACAAGTGGAGTACGACAGGGTTCAGTTCTGGGACCTCTCCTGTTTGGTATCTACTTCTCTGAAGTATAGGCTAACACAAAAGGCCTGTGGCTAATGAAGTTTACAGATGAATGCAAACTAGGAGCTATAGTTGAGTCCCCAAATGATGTGGACATCCTATTGAAGGGCCTCACTGAGACAGATGCCTGGTGACAGGGCCATGGCTCAATGCCAAAAAGTGCAATGTTATCCCCTTTAGTAAAACCTCTGTACCCATGAACTACCACCTAGGCGGTAGTCTTCTTAATGCCAAATGTGTGATAAGAGATCTTGGGACCCAGGTGGACAGTAGTCTCTCCTTTGATGATCACATTGCACAGTAGTCAGGAAATCCTTCTACATGGCACACCTCATCACAAAAGGATTCTCATCTAGCAAAAAAGAGGTCATTGTTCCCCTCTACTCAACACTCTTAGACCCATTATAGAGTACAATACCCCTTTTGGAATGTACCTCACAAGACATCTGCAGCAGCTGGAAAGGCCACAGAAGTACTTCACAAAGAGGATTACTGGCCTCAAACATATGCCCTACACTAACGTCTCAAAAAACTCCAGCTTTACTCTGTAGCATATCGCCTACTCTGAGGTGATCTCTGCCTAACATATAAAGCTATGTCAAACCCAGACCTGTTGGACATGCTAAACCTAAAGAAATCCCAATCCGTCCCAGCTACATGCTCTAGGGACCTAAACCTTGTCACCACAACAAACAGGGCATGCTGGAGGGATAGAGTCCTATCCCAGAGACTTCCTATACTCTGGAACAAGCTACCCATCTATGTCAAGCAAAGTTCCTCATTAACACTTTTCAAGAAAAATCTTGATGAGTGGATGGGAAGTTGAAAATACACCCAGAGGATCACGTCTGTGGCTCTGCTCAACAGGGGCGCAGGAAATTAACTTTCTTGGGTTGGCGTAAGCCAGGTAACTTTGTTGGCTAGGCTTACTTAGGCCCTTGGGCTGATAGCCTAGTACCTACCTACGAACCTATGAACCTATGAACAGTTAGACTAGAAGAGGAAGCAGAGGTGAGCAAGGGTGAGCAGCAGGAGGAGAGCTAGAGAGTGAGGCCTACTGGAGAAGGCAAAGGTGGGGGGGCAAGGTGGGCTTAGTAGAAAAGGGGTAGTGGTGATGTGCAAACTGTGACTGCCTGTGAGTGAGCAGTGGTAGTTAAAGAAGTATACTCAGCAGGAGAGACTGAGATAGGACCTACTTTGGCTAAAATTACTGTATCCCACTTACTCATCACAAAATTAAAATAAAAATAGATTAAGTACAACAAATGCAGTCTCTAGTTAATTTTCAGCATGCCAATAGAAGCAGTGGATATGAGTTAAGCTGGAACCTAACATGCTGTTATTTGTCAGAACAACTCAGATTAGGCAGTCAGCAGCAACAATGTTCATCAAGATTTTAAGGTACATGCCAAGGATTAATAGTGACCAACTGCCTAGAGCAATTATTTTAATTTTCTTGGAATGTATGTAAGCATACAGTTTATTATTACAGATTAATGGCAGCTGTTGTAGTGTAAAAGGACAGAGATGGTCTTGATATTGAAGTGTAAAGCCTATGATTTGAAGATGAGGGAGCAGAATATGTAATCCTAGCAGAGATAATGAACAGGACAGATAATATCTAGAACTTTTAAGACATTAGCAAGCTATGAAATGAGGAGAATTTAAAATTAAGAAAAAAAGCACTCAAAAAGACTGGTCATAAGTTTGTGTGAAGCTGAGATACAACTGAAGATATTATGAAACTGGAAAGGGGCATAAGGAGTGCAGGAGACAGGTAACTCTTTATAAAAAGGTACTGAGAAGCTGGAACATGCTGTTGTATGGATGGTGGACCACACCATTGTAGGCAGCTTCAAGATGAATGAGGTGAATGTGAGTGTCAATACATCTAAATATACCTGCAGTGAGGTGCAGAACTGTATACATGGGCAATTCTGGAGGACTAGAAAATATGCTATTTTTAGCATGTATATATGTCTGCAAATGTTTGAGACCAACTGATTTTTTTTCATTTTATGTAATTTCTTTGACAGTCTGGGACTCTAATCGGTACAGACCTATTTCAAGCTCAGTTCATGGATTAGACAATAAGAACGCATCATAAATCAAAATTTGTATAATAGACAAAATGTGCTAATCATTTTAAATAAAGATACAAGAGTTTAAGCTAACTTGTATATTCACATTTTAGGGCAAACATTCAAAGAAACAATCTCATTGTTCATGATGTAGCACATAAATTATTCATGCTGGAAACCTTGATCAAAAAATGAAAAACTATGAATCAGTTCTGCATGGTTTAAAAGTTTGCTGGACAAAGCTGGTATCAGGTATGTTGTATGGCATGCATAATCTCAAAGAAATAAAATCTTACAGCAGCGAGTCACGCAAATTGCTGTGACTCCACTGGCTAGCATTTTACAGTTCTAGAATGTTATACACAAGTTTCTTCTTGCTGTGACCTGAATGTCATTTATTTTTCTTTAAAGCTAATATAAACTAGACCTTTGGTAGAATAGTGTGCTGCTCATTAGGAATGCTGACTTATAACAGGGAAAATTTGATGTGCAACGTATCAGGCATCCAGTGACACCACTTCTTTCATAGAGTAAAAATGGTGGCAAAGAGAACGTACAAAGTGTAACCACAACCTGAGAGGAGCCCAGAAATCAGTTCAGGAAGTTAATTATTACCGATTTTACTCAGAGGAAGAAGCATACTTAAAGCATGATATGCAAGTAACCATATGACTCAGTTGTGCTCCAGGAGGGAAATAGAACAATAAAATGCTGCCACATACAGAGACCATTCTTGTTCTGGACAAATATCCCTGACAACCTCAGAGAGTCCTAGGCTAGGTGCACTGCCTACTTGCAATCAAGCCAGGAAAGTGCTGATTGTCTTCTATGTACTGGTTCCCCATATTTAAAGTATGACATGTAGGGTGTCATAATTAGGAAATTGTGCAATCCTCATATTAAGGGGTCATGACTTTGTGGGAAGAATTATTTCCAGAGGAATGGAAGCTCAAGATGAAAAAGCAGATATAGATGGCATGATCTTAAAACAGGAATTCAGAATACAACCCTCAGTGTGACAACCTCTAATGTAAGTTGAAGCAGAGGCTGTACTAGACATTTTAGCATGGATAACCCTCATTATAGGTTAATTCAAGCCTGTGAGTGCGGATGCCAGTCTGGGACAATTGTTCCTATTAGGAGATTTAACCTTCAGTCTTTGAAGCTGTACATAGTTTTATGTGTTTGTGTTAAGTTAGCAGGTTTTATGGGTGTTTTGGGGGGGTGTCTGTGTTTTTGTTTGAGAGGTTTCATTAAATGAAAAGGTCTTGTAAGATGTGACATAGATTCAACTGGATATGAGAAGAAACAACTGTAGAAAAGATCAACCTGCAAACATTAGTCTATGCATGTAATACAAAAGCTGAAATTATACAGTTTCTTTAAAAAAAGCTGTTATACTTAACAGGTGGGAATAATAACTTTTATCATGACAATACTTTCCATATTATCTTTTAATGTGAATGGTCTCAGAAATATATATTAAAAAGAAAGAGTAGTGAATTATATTAAAAATGCAGGGTGCAAATAGCTATGCTACAGGAGACACATTTGAAAAGAACCGAGCATGTGAATTTGATAAAGAAAGGATTTCGGGATGGCTAGTCAGTGGAATATCTTGGGCAAAGGAAAAGGGGAGTACTTATATTAATTGCAGGAGGAGCTCCAATAGTGATAGAAGATGAAAAAAGATAATAATAGTAGATCTTTACTACTAAGGGGCTACTGGCAAGGGAGGAGGATTATGCTGGCATGTATTTATATTCTACCTAAAACTGCTGCAATGGAGCTTAAGAAAATTCTGGGAGAAATAATCAGCTTTCAGCAGGGAATACTACTTATAGGTGGGGACTGGAATTTGATTTGCAGCAATGAAAATGTATCAGGTGGCCTAGAAGGAATTTTAACAAAAAAGGGTAGGTTTCTGAAGAAATGTATGAAAATATTTGGTATGAAAGAAGATGTGAATTCAGTAGTAGGAGCTCACAGAGAATTTACATATTATTCCCCAAGGTATAGAAACTGGTCTAAGCTAAACTGAAATTATATTTCATAGGAACACGTGCATTTGATTGAAAATTTGATACACATACAATAAATATTTCACATCACGTGCCAATAATAGCTAAAATAAAAATGCATGGTAATGAAAGAAAAATGAGACACTGGCACTTACCCACCTATCTGTTAGATGAAGAGTAATTTAGGGAAAGGGTAATGGGAATTATTCAGGAGTGATTAGGGAAGAGAGAAAATGCAGCTAGGGAGTGGGATAAAATAAAAGTGGAGTTTAAAAATAGCGTGGAAATAAAAGAAAATTAGATACGGCTAAGAAGTAACAATACTTATTTAGAGGGAATGGCAAAGGTTAAAGTCTTGCAGAATAAGGGGATTCTCATGGAACAAGAACAGGCTCAATTACAGAGTGCTAAAGAGAAAATAAGGGACTACCTCAATATTATGCATCATTTTTGAAAGATTGTTAAGCAACTTTTTTTTTATAATAACTGCAAAGCAGAAAAGCTTTTAGCACAACAACTCATGCAACAGAAAGTAGAAAGGGTTGTTGACAAGTTCAGGGAGCCTATAACAAGAAAAATAACCAGTGATCCTGTAGAGATACTAGAAATACTTCAGACTTTTTATAAAATCTGTCTAAAGCAGAGAAATTTGGAAATCAAGAAAAACCACAAATGGAAATGTTTATGAAAGAATTAAATATGCTAAGGTTAGAGGTAGATGAGGCTCAATTACTAACAGACCAGGTGGAGCTAGGTAAAGATAAGATAAAAATGATGATGCATAACCAATCTACAGGAATGTTTCCTGGAATAGATAATATTCTTGTGGAAATCTGGAAGCTAGAATGGAAGAAAGTGCTGAATATTTGGAAGGTTTTGTTTAACAGTATTTTAAAAGGAGGAGGAGCATCAACATCTTGGAAGAAAGTGGTGGTGGCTGTAATACATAAAGACAGTAAAGACCCAAGAGATCCAGCTTCATATAGGCCCATTGTGATTCTAAACCATGATCATAAAGTGAATACATCTGTAATGGCTAAATGAATAGCAAAGGCAATGCAAAAATTGATAGACATGGATCATGGTGTTGTGGAGGGGAGGCAAAAATTGGACAAAATTAATAGAACGATGATGATCCAGGAGAAAGCAGAATGTAAGAAAATTCCACTGTTATTAGTGGGTCTTGATGCAAAGAAATTATTTGACAGAATAAGTTGGGATTTTATGAGGAGGGCAATGGAAGCATTTGCATCCCCTGCTAAAATTATAATGTTGATTAGTAGGATATATGAGGAATCAGAGGCAAAAATTAAATTGGGGAGGTCATCTCTGATATGTTCTGTTTGAGCACAGGAACCAGGCAGGGGTGTCCTCTTTCCCCTTTGTTATTTGTGCTATATTTAGAACAACTGGCAAAGAAAATAAGGGACTCAGAAATTCAAGGATATCATTAGTCTGGTAATCAAGAAAAGTTGGTATTATTTGCAGAAGATATTATTTTATACCTGATAAAACCAGAAAAGGGCATTTTAGTGCTGTGGAACATTCTGAGTTAGTTTGAAGTCTTTTCAGGATACAAAATGAATGAAGATAAAACAAATGTAATAGCTGTAAACAATGTACCATGCATGAATTGGTTAAGCACTACACATGTTTACAGTAAATGATAAAATGAAGTACTTAGGAGTATGGATTAAAATGGATTCTGTTATGGCAGCTAAGAATATGTGGGAGGAGACCAAACATAAGATAATACAAAAACTCAGAAATTGGAAGTTCTGATTTATGGATATGGATAGAAAGATACAAGCAGTGAATATGTTTTTAGTCACTTTAATTTTATACACAGGTCAGGCATATTTTTATCAACCAGAGATGTTGTAGATAGTAATTAGTAATGAGATGGAGCATTTTATCTATGAAGGGATGAGGCTAAGAGTCAAATGAGATAAGTTGATCCTTCCAGTAGAACAAGGTGGTTTGGGATTACCTGATCTGAAGGGATATTTTAGAGCTACACAGTTAAGGTACCTATATATAGCAGAAGCAGAAGGCTATAATTCAAAGTAGAAAGGAATGATGATGAAATGGGGGGAGAGGAGGTCAAGAACAAGGAGAGATTGGGGTTTTAGATGCAGATCCTTAAGGAGAATAACAATAACCATACATAATATTTTATTCGTAAAATAGCAGAAAGTATTCTACGAACTAAGCCAACACGGAGATGGAGAAAGGAGATTCTGTCATTAGGGATGACTATAATTAGGGGTACAGAGAATAGGCAAGAGGGGATGGATTTTACTGAAAAAACTGACAACGGAACTAAGATTGAATGTGAGGTTATTTACGGCAAGTTCAGCTTTCTAACTGCTCATTTATTTATTTGCGGCTTGTGTGTTAATACTATTGAAAGTAGTCTTTTATTTTTATAACCATGCAGTTGGATTATCCTATCAAAGACTGATATCAGACTATAGGCAAAGAGAAAAAAATATGGGGATGCTAAGTGAAAGACCAGAACTGGAAGAGTTTTTAGTTGAATCTAGAACAGAAGCTGATGTTAAAAAAGGGATAATTAGTAGGGCATATAAAATACAGTAAACCCTCAGTTAACCGGAACTCAAACAACCAGAACTGTCAAGCAACAAGAAAAAAAATCAAATAAATACAATGCAATTTTCATGTGTTGCACTTTTTGCCCCCCCCCCCCAGAAATATACCTTATGTTTTTAGAGTTTTACAGTTTTAAAAAGGAAGATAGGAATAAATGACCTCTCTCCTCAACCCAAGAACAAGTCAAAACAAACAAATAGTATAGGGTACAGTATTAGTCAGGCCTGTTTTTAATAGTAACTCTCAAGCAACCAGAAACTGCAGTTATCTGGCATCTACCAATCCCCATGGGTGCCGGTTAACCGAGAGTTTACTGTATTGCATGATAGCTATAAGAATCAATCAGAGGAGGTTAGAAAGGATTGGGAAGAAAGACTGGATAAGCAATTCACAAAGAAACAAGGAGAGGGTATATGTATGGTTCCTAAATAAGCAACAAAGTATTGAAGGTTTAGGATCTTTGCTTGTAAGTGCACTCCAAAGTATTTTTCTTTACGTTGAGTACAAATGTTGGAGGTGTGATAGGGAAGAAAGAGATAATTCAGAACATTTTTTTTGGGAATTTAATGAGTTGGCAGACTTTAAACATTTTTCTGCAGGCTACTCTGTTAGGAATACTGGTTGTGCAAATTGGTGTAACTAAGGAAATAATTTTTTTTGAGCTGTGATACAGTATTGGAATTGCCTATATGTAGTAAGTACATGCTGAATTTAATTATGGTGGCCATCAAAAAGCAATTAGTAGCAAATGGAAAAAGTCTAAACCAATTATATTAGAAGAAGTAAATAAAGTAGCAGAGATAAGAGAAACGGAAGTGGAATCATTAGAAAAGGATGGAAAAAAGGAATTGTGGGAACAATACATGCAGAACAATGTTTTGGAAGTGGAATGAGGTTTAAGGTATGGCAGGAATTGAATGAGTTATGTAATGTTTGACTGACGATTATTATAAGTGATAATGTCTGTAACTGAAAATATGCCAATATTGTTTGTTTTCATTTATATAAATGTATAATTGCCTATGTCATAAATGACAATGCAATAAAAATGTTTCTTGTTTTAAAAAAAACTAATAAACAAAGTATGTAACAATTATTGTATTCATTCAATGAATATTAATATGATCCAGCCAGCTGTGGTACCTTTTATAGTACCTTCATCTTATGTCCCTGTTCTTCCTTTCTTGGTTTTATTTCATAATCTGATCTTCACCCCTCTGCGTATACCTCACTAACATAGAATGTATTTTCTGACCAGGTGTAGAGCCTTAGTGGAACTAATTTCAGTGTAATGGATTTGTATTTTTGTCGTCTTCTATCCTTATGTGTGCCATAAGACTGCACACTGACTAAGTGGCTCAGTTGTGACTGTTCTGCATGTCACCCTTTAACATTGTGTGTATGTGTAGCCACAGATATATCTAAGATAACTGTATGCTATGATCTATGAGCTATTTCCTATGGTCCAGTGGTCTGATTCCTTTGGCCTCATTTGCCTAACTGTGTGTTTGTCAACTAGTCAATTAACCAGACAGGGCTCCTGAGATGAGACTGCAAAATGTGCATGGAGATCAGTGTTCTACTCTAGTTAACAAATACAAGTAAAGTCAAATAAAATAAACGTAGTATATATCTGGCTACATCCACATATGCAGCTTCATCTACCTATAGTTTGAAACTCTGTGAAGCAGCACAGTCTGCCTTTAAGGAGAGACAGGTAACAGCCAAACATTGCACCATCCATTGGGATACAACAAAACCCCTATGTTTGGCTTCTAATGATGAACAGTTTTACTTGGAGATGAACGCATAGCATAAGGCAAAGTGTGGTCACACAGGACCCTCACAGACATATCTTAGGCTTTACTTAAAAAGAAGAATGAAAGCAGGATTACTATCTGATGTTTAGAAGGCAATGGAATTACTGTCTGCAGTAGCATCTGACCATAATATAGTTTTTGTTATAGGAGGAATAAAGCTTAGCCATATTTTTATGCAAAAAATATATCTATATAGGTGATCTGATGTTAACTAACTTGCCTTTTGTAGAAGCAGCGTAAAACCTATACCATCTGTCTTCAGGTTTACTGTGGCCTTTTCTTCACTTCCCAGTGCTTTCATGTAAACTATAAAACAATAACTAGTGAAATTAAGGTGAAATTATTGTCTACTTACTACAAACTCAACCAGACCTTTGCTGGGCGGCAAGCTCTCTTCCTTTCTCCATTCAACAGACATCTGTTCCTATTGGCATCATTCTTCAGTTTCTTGAGTTGTGGCTTCACTTACCTTTGTCCATCACCTTGACATACTTCACTCAAAAATTTATCTCCCAGCTTTAAGCTATCTGCTGTATATCTATATTGTATCATCTCTTACACAATATACTTTGGAAAATGATACTAATCTCCCACAAAGATAATACTTTCCTATTATTTTTTTTTTTAATTCCAACTTACACAAATTTCAGATATTTATTTATTTAAGTTTGTTCACTAGACTTGTGGACTCATACAGGACCCTTTTCAGTCACCTCTTGGGGCAAATGAGGAGCAACATATACATAATAGTTTTCCAATAGATGCAGTACATGTAGTCATTTGCATAACAATTAGACAAAATGCATAAACATTTTCATTATAAAAAGAAATTAACAGCATAAAGTGTCACAACAAATTAGGCCAATGAGATAGAGAAAATGGTTTACTATCAATAAATGGAAACACAAAGCATTTTACAGGCATGTTACAGACTCATAATGTCGAAAATCAGTAGTGCGCATGTGCAAAATACCGCTCCAAAATAACAAAAATTATTTTGATGTGAATGTCGAACTCCTGGGCAGAGCTATCTGTGTTGTATTCCCCTGACATTGCATAACTCCCAAGAACATAATAGCATGTCATAAAAGTATAAATAAAATATAATGTATTCAAACGTCGCTCATTTTTATAGTGTACAAATTGAAATTAACGCCCATGTGAATTATCCGTGCACAAAAATGGAAACAGTCCTTAATATCATCATACAGTAGTTCATGTACTTTAAGTCAGACAGTGTGTTCAATGACTGGTAGTCCGTATTGCTATTTTCTTGTAAAATATCCACAAACATGCTTTCAAATATTGAAATAGAACAGAAATAGTACTTCTTTAAAAGGAACAATGATGTGCAATTAATTGAACTAAGCCTCGAGACATAAACTCATCCTGTTTGGCTAATAACTTCATAAATGAATTTTCTTTTTCAACCAGTCAATGTCTTTTGGGAGAGGCAGGAAGACAACTCAAAGCTGTGTGCTTCAGGACCCCCCCATGTGGTTTTGTTCTAATTGACTAGCATGGAGAATGTCATTCAAATAAATTTTTTTCTTCCCTAACATACTACGTAATCACCTATGCCAACCCTCCACACTGTTCTGGCTTCTAGGGTAACCTAAATAGACATGTGCCATATTGATTCCAGAATTCCATGTCAAAAAGTGGAGGGTTCCTTTCAGAAGTTGCATTTCTTATTCTGAACGGCGAGGTTTCCCTAAAATGTAATTTTCTTTGAAAAAGTCACACAGAGGTTTTCCAATTTGAGGCATATCTGCTTCAATTAGGTTAAAAGTGGGCAACACATCTGCAGGTTTTACAAAGGCTAGGGCAGGGATTTGTTTACATGTTGTATCTCTTGGCTTTTCCCAGTTAGAGGTCGCCACAACGGAGCTCCAGTCCGCTAATGATTGTCAGTAGATTTTTACGTACCGAGTTGCCAGCCCTGACGCACAACCTTCAACGAAGGTACGCCCATTCACGCATGTCTCCACACAGAAGACACTTTAGCTGAGAATTAAACAGGACAACGTCTTACTTTGAGGCGACAACGCTACCGCAGCACCACCACTGCAATTAGGGATTTGTTTACATAATAAAGAAAATTGAACGTTGCAGCCGAATTGTGCAGCAATATGACGTTTTTGAATTTGCAGCCAGACAATTTGATAAATGTGAAACCAACAGCCTTTAATCTTACTTGAAGGTAAATGTTGGACATGGACAATGGACAATGTGTGCTAACCCCAACCATACACCTTACCTTATGAATAATAACACTACCAATATTCAGATGAAGTGTGTTTGAATTTAGTGGTAGGGTTTTGATTAACCAACTGCAAAAGAAAATTATTTTTATTTTCTTTTGATATTTTGGGTTTCTTGATATTGATCCCCAGTGTTTCAAGGCTTGTGCATCATTTTGATACGTTTATATATATATATATATATATATATATATATATATATATATGTATATGTAAAAAAAATAAATATATATATATATATATATATATATATATATATATATATATATATATATATATATATATATATATATATATATATATATATATATATATATATATATATATATATATATATATATACATATATATATATATATATACACATATATATCTCAGCCTGCTTCTATGTTTGGTTAATAAACTCTTAATGCTTAATGCCATTTATCTACCATGTCTTATTTCTATATCTGATGCACAATCTTCCAGGTTATAATTTCTTGTATTGCCTGTACATTAAACTATTGACTATACTGCATATCTGCAAGTAGTTTCAGAAACTTACTGAATCTGATATTTCTAATTAAGGATCGCAAGAATTTCCTGTGTGTTAATATTATTACAAGTTGTCTTTTTTCTTTATAACCATACCGTTTATTCTGTTACAGGTTCATATGTAAGTACTAGGTTAGCTACTTTAAGGCTAGCCAGTTTCCCTTTTAGTGCTTGAATTAACCTATCCCCATTTGGTGTTAGACTGATCATGGTCAATAATTAAATATCATCCTGAGCGAGATTTAACTGGGATCATACCAAAGATCATTTGGGGAAATTTCACTTTCACTTTATTTTTTCCAAGTCTGCTATTTTTATTAAAGGAATCATTTTAACGTTTTTCCTACAAATAATTTTGCTGGCTTTTCCAAGATGGCTGCATATTGATCAACAGCTTAGTTTCAGCGATTCCACTGGGGGAAAAAGGAAACTGATAGATAAGGGCCAGTAGTTCTGTTAGTTTTAATAAAATAAAGTAAATGGCTAGCAAGCACACTGCCTGGAAGCCAGGAAAGAATAAACCTGGAGAGCATGAAAAAAAATTAACTAGAAAAGGTGAGAAGAAAACACTGACCTGGAAGAATCCTGCAGCTGTTCAGCAAAAAAACAGTTCAGCTTTGGTACAAGTAGTATAGTATAGTAATTTAGAGGAAAAAATAAATAAAATGTGATCAGAGCTGATTAAAATAAATAAAACATTGAAGGAGTATATCAACTCAAATAAAAAAGGCTGGAAAAAAATAGAAGAAGCTTTAAACAGCTATACAGATGAACTGATAAAACTGCAAAAATCAGAGGTTGAAATGAAGAAAAGGCTGACTGGGTATGAGACTGCTCAAGAAGAACTATTAGAGCATGCAGAGAAAACCTGAGACTTTCTGCTGCACCATCGAAATTGGAAGGAACACTGTATTAACTTTATGAAAGCACAAATAAGTAACAGGACTGGTATTCCACAGCAAGATTTGTTAATTGAAAGAGTGAATACTCCAAGCCTGGCCACCAGAAAGCAGCTGAGACCTGTATTATTAAAGATGCAAACATACTAGCAGAAAGATTTGATCCTGACAAAACTGTGACATAAGGGCAAAGTATTAAAAACAGGAGACAGTACAGTGTTTTTGGAAAATGATTATTCATTGTACACTAGACAGAAGAGAAGCAAAATTATCCCAGCAATGAGAGAATGTTAAGATGCAGGTGTGAGATTCAAGCTGCTGTCAAAGTCATTTTTTGATGCAGAACAGGCAAAGGAGGAAATAACAAAAGTTTCTTCAACAAAAAGTAAACCATCAAGCAGAAAGGGACTCTGCTTCTTGTTCTTCTTATAATAAAGCTTATAGAAATATGTGCCAGTGAAACCTTTTCCAGTGCTCCGAAGGAAAATGCTTAAGAGACAGAAAAAAACAAAGGACTAAAAGAATTGGGAGTATCTTGGACCTGAACATGAGTCTGTGTTTGGGAGATAAAGATGAACAGGAAGAAGACCTGCAACACTAAAATTAGTGAATAAATGTGAGACTATAAAGCATCAGTCACATTTATGAAATATGGCTTTACAAGAAAAAGTGGTTGAGAAGACTCGAACTAGAAGAGTTGCAGCCAACTGACACAGAATGTCAGCGGTAGTGTATGACAGAAGAATACCAAAGAAGCTGAAAAGTAAAGTGTACAAAACAGTGGTTTGACAAGTACTACTGTATGATATAGAAACCTGAGAAGAAAGGTAGAGCAGCTGAGGAGGCTAGAGTTGATGGAGATGAAGTGCCTGAGATGGGTGGTAGGACGCATACTGTGGGACAGACGAAGAAATGAGGACAGATGA
Organism: Protopterus annectens; assembly: GCF_019279795.1. Classification (NCBI taxonomy): domain Eukaryota; kingdom Metazoa; phylum Chordata; order Ceratodontiformes; family Protopteridae; genus Protopterus; species Protopterus annectens. The sequence goes on along the minus strand of NC_056725.1, from coordinate 934,816,488 downwards.
TGAGCCAGAATATTTCCATTTGCAGAAATGTCAAAGAGAACAGATTATGGTGGTTCAGGCACATGTGGTGAAGAAGATTTGGGACAGACATGAAGTAGGCAAGAAGAAATGAGGGCATCCAGCAAAGAGATGAATGGATTGTATAAGAGAAGACCTAAGACAGTCAGGTATGTGTGTCAAAGTAGGTAGAAAATTTTATTGATAAAAGGGGGATGGTGACAGTTGAGAAATACAATGACCCCGTATAGAAAATGGAAAAAAGGGGTTGATGTTTGTCTATGTCATTAGTGATAATTCAATAAAGATGTTAAAAAACATGATTTTCCTTTTCAGTATTCTGTGAGTGGTCCTTATTGACTGCCTTTTTAAGTTTGCCAGGTTTCTTTCACATACTTATAGTTAATTTGCTGCCACCATGCCATTTATTTAATAGTTTGGGGATCTCAAAGTTGAAATATAATAGTAGGGTTGGGGGGGGGCAGTGAGACACAGAAGGTAAAGGGATGGGAGGGTGGCCTAATGGTTAAAGTGCTTGCCTTACAAGCACAAGGTGCAGGGTTTGAGTTGCACAAGAGATAATTGGCTAGACTTAAAGTGGCTCACAAAAGCAGTCAGCTTAGTACTAATCTACAGACCTATTAAGTACAACACTAGAAAGGAACCAAAAAAAATGTGTTGTGTTTTTCTTTAGTTGGTGTTTCATCCTTTTCCTGTCTTAACGAGCCATGCTTTAAGTGCAGATTTCCAGAGTAACTGGTCTTCTTTGAATCAAGCTTTGAACCTCAGGTATTGATAGAATACTTCTGCTGTGGCTTATGCAGAAAATGTTAGTACAATCTGTGGAATACAGCAGCATGTGTTCCTTAGTCAACTAAACCGCTGAGCATGTTGCCCTCACTGATAGACAATTTCACTGTCGGTTGTGTGAGTTTTGCAGCTGTAAGTTCTGCAATAGTCAGACTCAATGTGAGAAGGTTGTGATGTGCAGTGATTCACAAAGCTGCAGATCAAATAAAAAGTATAGATAGCAGACAGAAGGAAGGGCCTCCTCTTGCAGACAACAAAGACATTTAAAAACATGTAGAAAGAAATGGCTCAGGTAAAGAAAGCAACAGGGAGCGATGAGTTCATAGCAGATAGCACACACACACACACACACACACACACACACACACACACACACACACACACACACACACACACACGCACGCACGCACGCACGCACACACACACACACACACACACACACACACACACACACACACACACACAAAATAAAGCTGAGGTATTAAGTCGAAGGCTGTATGGGCAGAAAGCAGGTAGGAGCAAAATCCTCAATGCAGGCAGCACACACGCAGATTAGCAAGCAGTTGTACAAAAATCAACCAAGACTGCACCATAATAGAGAGGAAAGGGGAAAAGAGTACCTTGTATAGGCTGAGACAACTGAGTTCCAGATGGGGTCAGATCCGTTTAATGCAATGCTGGTATTGCATACACAATACACAGGACATATAAAATCCCAAATAAAGGTTGGATAGAACCCACACAGGAATCTTCAAGCTGGTGACAGCCAGCAACAGTGAACCTGAGGGAGAAGGAAATAAAAGATCAGAAATGGATATTCAGACTAGTCTAATTAGTAGCAGAGCAGAAAAGCTGTTCAGAAAGCAGAGAATGTGGAGATATAGAGGGATGACGGACACATGACGGTACACTGCACAGTGGTCTAACAAATGGTATTACGGCTGTAAGGCTGAAACCCCTGTGGGGTGCCACAGTCAATACATGTCAGGTAGATGACCAAACAAAGGCAAACCACAGCATTCAGACAAAATGGAGTAGCAGCCAAACACACAAAGACTCACATACACTTAACACACTCTGTAGGGAAAAGGCCCAAGCAAACCCAGAAACAGCCCAGGTCCCCCATCCCCCCAAAAATATATGTGTACAACTGAAACTGACTCCTAATATATACCAGAAATAAGTTTTCCAGGCACAAAGGACACAGCTATATGGAAGGGAATACCAACAGACAGCAATGCAAATGGCAAGGTATATGGGGGGGGGGGGTGTAGGCATATGGAGATTGTGGATAGGACAGCATGCAAATCAGATACAGCGACACCTAAAGGTGAATGTGCTTTTACATCCCACTGTACAGTTTGTACAGCTTATAGGAGGAGATGTGCGCAGTGTCAGGATACATCAGCTATGCCACAGGATGTGAACTTCATCCTGGTTTCAGGTGCTATGTTAAAATGAATGGACTCCAGTAGCAGTCAAACTGGCAGAAATATGGAGTACTGAAATCTACATACCCAGT
>NC_056725.1:934746659-934809159 GCF_019279795.1 Protopterus annectens | reverse complement strand
CCAGATGTTCTCCAGGTCCAAAGAAATAAATTAGGGTTGAGTTTGATCAAGAAAAAAATAGAAAAAGCCTTAAAATGTTTGTACAGAGTGTCATCACCTTTGCCATTAGATAATATATATGTAGTTAATATGGAGTTTATTTCTTAAGTTGGTGGGAACTGTATGTTTTAGTAAGGCAGAGTTCCAGTTGGGTTAATATTGCACAAAAGTATATAAAGTGACACAAAAAGTAATAGAAACAATTTACAAAGGACCACTTTACAACTGAAAGACAAGTAATAGTTAATCTGAGTAAAATATAAGGATTACTACAGCACAAATTGGCTTATTAGTTTGGAATGTTAATGGATTGATGGAGCGAAAAAAAGAAAATATACTGATTTGTATTTACAATAGTAACAATACAATACAATTTACAATAGTAGTTTACATATACATGGGACAAAAAGGCTATCAACTATTTGGACATAACAATTTTACAAACAGATACTGGTTTTAAGTCTAAAATTTATAGAAAGCCTACTTGGTGTAATAGTTATTTACATTTTTCCAGTAATCATCCCATGTTTATGAAAAAAAGTTTAATTAAAGGGCAAGGAGTCCGTATTGCTCGTATGACATCGGAGTTTGTAGATTTAGAACAGGAGTTTAGAAAATTAAAATTGATGTTTATAGAGAGGGGATACCCAGAAGATTTTATTGACACAGTATTGGGGGAGGTTTATAGAGGTTGGGGTCACAAATATACATCACATTTAGGTAGGCCTTTGAATGACAAGTCTAATATGATCAATAGTAATAACAACATGGTGATGGAAAATACTAATAAATATCATAGGGCCTGTGTAATTGAACACAATGACTTCTCTGAAACTTTTATGAAAATATTAAGGGACAATTGGAGTTTGCTAAAAACACACAGGGAATTGTTTGAATCTGTTGGGCCAACACCTTCATTTTCTTTTAGGACAGGGTTTAGTCTTAAAAAATCTTTTGAGGTAAATATGCCCCGGAATAAATATGATGGTAAGGGCACAGTTCCCTGTGGTGGTTGCCAACAGTGCTCCAATATTTTGAAAGAAGGTGGTATTAAATTAGAAAATGGCATGGGTAGTGTTGTTAGATTCTGCAGAGGTAACTGCTGTACAAAGATGTTAGTATATTTGGCTGTAAGTAATGAATGCCCTGCATACTATGTGGGTAAAACTGAAAGGGGATTCAAGGACAAAATTTATGAACACTGTTACGATGTTAAAAATAAGAAAGATTCTAGTGTGTTATATAAACATTCTATTTACTGCAGTACTTTCAGTGGATATAAATTGGAATTATTGATGTTATTAGAAATTACAGTGGGGGTGGTGACTACAAAAATATGTTACTAAACAAAGAACTGGTATGGCAACTTAGGTTAAGGTCTAATGCACCACCTGGATTAAATGAATATATATTCTGTTAAACCAGTTTTGGTACAAAAAGCTTCTACAGTATAATTACACTACATGTTCCATAAGTTTGCATAGTTGCACATTTGATTAAGTATTTGCAACATAATACAAATACACACACACACACATATATATATATATATATATATATATATATATATATATATATATATACAAAAAATGTTTTTATTAATTTTGATTTAATGTTTTTTAGATTTAATATTCAGGAATATTTAAGAATATTTAGGTAATATTTTTAGTAGGTGGCTATATATATACATATATACAAATTTTGAGGTTTTAAATTTCAATATAGTATAAATATTGTTTTATAATGACATTTTAATATTTTTGGTGATGTTGCTTTAAATAGTTAATTGTGAATGTTAATTAATTGGTGTTTGTATAAAAGACTAGTAAAATAATGATGGAGTATCTGATGAACTCTTGTGCCTAAGACGAAAGCGCTTATGGTAGTTGCTCCTGTGTTTGTTTTTTCAATAAAGTGGATTATTGATGGACTATTGGTCGTTTTACTGGTATTTGGACAGCTTTTTTCTGCTTTCTTGGTTGGATTTACAATAGTAACCCACAGAAGATAATGTTATAGAAAATGGACCTGAATCATAAAGAACATGACAATTTTGTAAAGAAAGTGGGGAGAAGGATTTTTGCTGGAACAGAAGAATGGGAGAAAGAGCTTACAATATTGATTAAATCTGAGAAATGAAGGAAAGGATTCTGTCAAAAGCCTTAGGCTCTACCTGGAAAATACAATACAAATGTTAATAAATCTGGATGCTGAAAAAAGTATTTGACTGACTTAAAGATTTATGAGGAGGTATTTTGAGGCATTTGGGTTTCCATAAACATGAACAACATTAATATTCAATATCTACAGAAGAGCTCAATGAAGAGTGGTGATGGCCTGCATAAAGTGCTTAGACTTACAAGAGGGGCTATGCAGGGCTGTCCACTTTTATCATTACTATTTACTTTATATTTAGAGCCATTAGCTAGAGATATAAGATAATTAAATATAATTTGATATAAACAGAGAAATACTAATAAGAAAATAGTCCTTTATACAGATGACATATGTTAGCAGTCTAGTACATGATATAAAACGATATCTGATAAGCTAAAATATTTTAATAATATAGCAGTGTATAAAGAAAATGAAGCCAAAACAAAGGGTATGGTAATGAATTATACCCCAGCAGATGACTTGGTATACAACTTCTCCTTTTTGTGGGGTCATGATAAGATAAGATACTTGAGAATTAAGATGAAATGAGGTGTTGAGCAAGCAGCCAAAGAAATGTGGGAGGAAATTACTCAAAAGATTATAAATTAGAAAAAGTATGGAAATTATTTATGGAAATCCACAACAGGATATATGTAAGACGTTTTGGGCACTGTTGCTTCTTTATGTAGGTTCGACTTATATTAAATTAACTAAAAAATTGTATAGGGAAGAATATGAAAAGAGAAATGAAGCAAAAGAGAATGTGCCAATAGGAAAATCAAATGCTAACAAAGAAACAGGGTGGTTTAGGACTTCCACATTTGAAGGTACACTATAAAGCCATGCAACTGAGATTAGTATATTCGATTCAGGACATGAAACATAATATGCTCACATAGAAGCATAGTGCCTGGTGAGGTAATGTCAGTCACACAGAGACATTTGGGCAGATCAAGGGAAGGAATATCAAGAGTATTATGTACAACCGTACACGCATAAAATTGTTAAGCAAGTCTGTCAAAGGACGTTAGAACTCGGAGACTAGAATAAGACAGATACATAGTAATAAGAAAGACATAGAAGAAAACATAATGAGGGTTTGGAAAAGAAGGAAAGAACAAAGAACCAATATTTTGGGAGCAGATGATAAAAAATATAAGGTAATAAAATGACATGAAGCTAGGCAAACTTCGGGATATTGAACTCAAATCAACTTGCTTAACTAAGCAGGTCTAATATTAGAGTTCATGGAATACATATGGAGGTTGCAGAGTGCACTTATTCATTCAGAAATTGTAGATCTTATAAGTGAGGACATAACAGAAATGGAAGACTGAAAAAGTGTAATAAATAGAGCATATAATGCAATAACAGATATAAGAAAACAATATAACATACATACAGTATAAAGGTGAAAATAGCATGTAGTGGATAATTAAATATAGATCTTACTGATGACTAGTGAAGGGCAATATGCTTTAACCCTACAAGACTTGAAAATATCTCCCAGGATAATAGGCATGTCAGAGATGTGAAAGTTCATAAAATGTTCTTGGGAGCATATATTTTAGGAATAAACTGAGTTGCTTCTGTACAAAAATGACTTGAATAATATACTAAGTATTATACTTGGAAGAGAATTTAACCTCAGTATAGAGATGTTTTTGTTGACAGTGTAGAATAAAGTACTAAAGAGGTAAAAGTGTTACAATCTTTAATGTTGATAGTGACTGTGAAAACTATAACTATCATAAATTATAACTAGAAAAATGGAAAACCAAAGACAAATCATTAAGAGAGGAAAAAATGATGATTACAGACATTAAAAATACAGAAACGAAAACTATTAAAGATCGGAAAGAAAAGTTCATATTAAAAATGGACTATTTGTGATTTTATGATGGAAACTGAGTTTGAATAGAACATTGCCACAGAACAAAGCACCTCAGACATATATCTATTTAATAAAGTAGACTGCTATGTAAGGTGTGAAGACACTGGTCCAACTTTCAGACTAGTGGTATAGTGAAAATAAAACAATATGGTCATAAGTTAATTCCTGATCTCAGATTATCTTGTTTATGATAATGATAATATGATTATAGCTTATTTGGATTTTTATGCTTAACAATGACAAGTTATTGAAAGTTAAATGTAAGCACTGATTGTCTGACATGAGGCTAGTGTATTAGTATTGTATAAACATATAACTATAACATGTATGTATCAGCAGTCAGTGTTGAAATGACAAGTGTGCCATGCAAAAGGAATAACCAATATGTAAAAATGATTATTTATTTATTTATTTTACATTTGTTGACCGGGCTAGTCCAGCTGGATATATGTCCATTTTCAGCAGAGGCCCGGGGAGAAAAGCTCCTCAAAAACACAGTAAAATTTATAATAAATGACAGTTTTTACAGATGCAGGTACATTACATATTTTAGCAATTCTTTACATTTCATTACATTTCTGCTTACAGAATCTTAGTACATATCGTATATGGATAATTATAAGAAGATATTGATAATGACATTCGATTAATATATAAAAGCACACTTTCTTTATGGTTAACAGAAAAGCAAGTAGTACATACAGGTGTAGTGATAGGTATCCTGAGATATACGGGGTGATTAGTCAGGGTTCGCACAAGGACATAACCAATGTGATGTAAGGTATAGTTTCAGTTTGTTTTTAAATAGTGTTATTGAGGAAAGGGCGGTCAGGTCACTGGGGAGTGAGTTGCAGGTTTTGACCACGGTATTAGAGCACAAAGCATCACCAGCCATATTATTGGTTTTACCTATTTGTACAAGAAGTTTATTAGATGAGCGAAGGGTCTTAAGGTAATTATTGTAGGGGATGATAACTTTGGTAAGAATTGGTGTATTAGTAGGCTGATACAGGATCTTGTGGGCAACTGTTAATTGGTTAAATAGTAGTAAATTTTGTAACTCTAGCCATCCTAGTTGTTCCAGATTAATGCAGTGATGGGTTCTGAAAGCGAATTATGTTGCAAATCTGGCAATATTATTGTAGGAGATAGCCAGCTTGTTCAGGTTGTTTTTAGTAATCAGCAAATATTTGCTCTACTTAAAAAAAGAGCTGCCCTTAACTTCCACTTGGTCTCAGAGTTGTAGCCTGAAACCTCACATCAAAAGATGCATTAAAATGAATTAGGCATACTGATGATTTGATACAAACATTCTGCAAAACAAAAATATTCTGTCTGAAAGCATTCCATCCATATTCATTTTCACTTGGAAAGCTTCACCTAATCATATGTTGTACAAAGTAAAATTGTCTTATAAGGGCAGTCATACTGTGCAACAATATATGAAAAAGCTGCATTTACGTTTTTTTTTTATTGGAAGACACGAGTGCATCCTGGGTGAGGGAACTTGCAGATTGTAACTGTAGAGTAAGTATTTTTTTTTTCTTTTGAGGGGTAGAGATAGGGCACTACATAGTGAGTGTAGTGCAGATATGAGAAGCTGTATAGATAGCACTTGGCTTCTATTATGCATTCTAAATTTGCTTTGCCATTGCACATCCATCAAATGCCTATCCCCAATAAAATTTTACATAATTTGTATGAACTGCATGTTGCCAGCATTTAAAGGTATAATTATTTATGAGATATCACAGGCACTAGTAATGCATTTCTGGAATTATGGCATATTGTAATGAGCAATATAGCCAACTTTTAATGAGAAATAATATCTTAAAACATGCAAACTCTAGCCTTGAAAATGTTTTGCTGTTAGTGTATCACAGAGCTAAAATGCTAAGATCTGCCATTTGAAAAAGGTTTCAATGTTCTGTGACACTGGGAAGAAATGGTAAATTTTTTTTTTTAGACATTTCCCAAACTTCAAAGCATGTTTTAGCATGGTTATTTACTGCACTTTGGGCTTCATTTTAATGATTTAAAATGAGAAACGTTAGGCCTGCCCTCTGGTAAGAGCAGACAGTTGCTTGGTCTTTTCCTTTCTGACAATTGGTAGGAAACACTAAAGTGGTCATTGAGTAGTGGGTAAGCTGACTTCCTTGTCTCCTGTTTTTGTCTGCCTATGTAACGCTGTTGCATTTGTGCAAAGTCAGACTACCACCACCAGTGATTAGCAACATCCTGTATAGATGTAGATACTCAGAATCTGCATTTCTGTATAAAATGATTAACCCCTAAGAGTCCCAGACTATGTAGCTACTGCTGACTGAGCAGCTGATTTATGGTTTATGGTTTATGTTAGAAAGGCACTACTCTACAATTTTACAATAAGATTGTATTTCTAGTTAGCTAGCATCTAAGCAAATCTGTTATATGCACCCTTAGTTCTCCCTTACAGTGGCTACATGCAAAAGGAGTATAGAACCAGATTTTATCACTCATCACAGCCTTTCTTTAATACCATCTTGGCACCACTCCAGTTGAAGCCCACTGTATTGATTCCATAAATCTACATTTTGCTCCTGTCTCTGTAGCCAGCCTGATAGAATTGGGCATCCTGAGACAATGGAGAAACTGTCTCATGTTCTCTGACAACCACTTAACTCTTGAACAATCTGACACTGTATATGAAATATGCAATTATATATTGTCTCTGGAGCTAAAGCTCTCACATAAAGGTACTACAACTCCCAAGCATGTTGTCAGAAACACAAAAAAACACAATACCTGACACATAAACTACAAGACAAGCATATAAGCCAACCTATGCTGAGGCTCTTAAAGTATGTTACCTAAGCCTCGAAGGCCTTTGGGACACAAAAATTACAGTAAGTGTCCTCAGCAGCCTCTAAAATGCACTGCTGTAGCAACCTCCACCATGATACATTCTGCCACATCTCACAGAGTCTCACATCTACAGACAACCTCACAATCCAATGTTTTGGTCACAGGACACACCACTGTAAGACACACCAATGTCCCAACTACCAAGCAAGGAGTGGGTTAGGATCAGTTGCCTATCAGGGTCCGGGGTTCTCTAGAATCATACATATACTCAAGTCTTTGAACCACAAGCACTAGTATGACATAATCATAATCCATGAGGGTGTATATGACCTGACATGCACCTCTTGGGATATATGAAGACAGTCATGATGGAGCTCTCAAAATATGTGTGTCACAAACCAGTATGAGCGTGGCACTGAGCAGCATTCTGCCTTCTCTACGGATGATGAACACAGATGATTGGCTTTAACAATTGGCTTAGTTCCTGGTGCATTTTGAAGTGGGTACAATATTTGTTGGCCTGGGAGGACATGGTTGATAGACAGAGCTGCTTCACCCGGAATGTTCTGCATCGGTCCCCTATAGGCTTTCAGATATTGGTTAAAACTTTGTCCATCCCCATAGTGCCCAATTTTTACCTTGACAACCCGATAAACAATCCAACATAGCTAAACCAACCCAAAATAATCTAAAGGTGATACTGCTCTATGCCATGTGTCTAAACAAAACTCCACTCCCTACATGCTTTCCTGACTCAGGAGAATATAGGTGTCTGCATAGTTACTGGCATGGCTTAAAGCTATGCATAGCACAACACAAGTGAAGGGTGTTTACATCAAAACATACACACCTCACGGCTGGTCAAGCAGTATGATGCACCTGAGCTTCTCCATGTACAGCTCACTATAAGTAAATTTCATACTACATCTTTGTGAGCTATAGGACACCTGTATGACTCAGGAAACCCCCACTTCATAGTTAAATGACCTTGAATCACTCTCCATTCAGCACAACACCATACTTATGTGTGACTTCCAGTACCCCACCATAAACTGGGAATTATACATGACTACAAGCTTGCAGGTGTAAAGATTCCAGGAATTTGTTAACATGAACATTCTGGACCAGCTAGTTCATATGCCAATTAAGGGTGCCAACATCCTTGACTTAGTCCTCAACAACATTAGGGAACATTGTCACCCCCAACCCCCCCCCCCCCAGGAATGACATCCTCACAGGTCAAGTCAGAATATAAATCAGGCTCCTTCAAAACAAAAATAAAACCTGTGAGACCAGCTAAGTCTGGAACTTTAAGGAAATATTCTAAGACAAACTTCCTACTTTTAAGTGACACCCTGGTAAAATTGGAAGTCCTACCAAACTCAGGGAACATTGCTACGTGTGTGGAGTCATTCAAAAAATCCTATACAATCATGTATGTAACTGCACAGAAGCAGCAGTACCTACCAGAAATAAGCACATGACAAACTCAAAAAGCAAGCCACCCTGGTGGAATCCAACATAAATAGGTTATATAACAAAAGGAAGAAAATCATGTCCAATAATAGAAAGGGTGATGCTCAGCAAGGGACAAACTCCCTTATCAAGTTAAATAAGCAACTCACGGGACTGATTAAGTCTACAAAAGCCACACTTGAGGTAAAAGTAGCCTCTCAGGCTAACGACAATCACAAGGCATTCTTCAGGTATGCTTACAACCTTAAGGACAACGCACAACAATGTGCCTAACCAATTGTAAATGGAGCCACTTATACTGAGCTAGAAGATATGGTAAACTGACCGAATGATAAATTCAACTTAATCTTCACCTCACTTCACTGCTCAAGAAGTCCTCCCAAACATAAGCCCCCAAACTATCACTAGAGAACAGGTCCTAAATTCTCTGTCCAAGGCCAAAACATTAAATCGATGGGGCCTGATAATATTCCAGGATGCCTCCTTGAGAGTAGGAAATATGAACTGTTGGGCCCACTAGAATCACTATTTGGCCATAGCTTCCAAATAGGCTTCTTGTCAAATGAATGGAGGATTGTAATGATTTTCCCTCTGCACAAGGGAGGGTCATCCACAGACCCAGGAAACTATTAACCAATAAGCTTGCGTAAGCTAATATGTAAAGGAATGAAAGAATAATCATGGCTATGATAAATGATGAGGCAGGAAATCTTCAGACATTGGATCCAACTCAGTTTGGATTCATTGAGAGCAGTTCATGCTTACTCAGCCTGGTAGACTCTTCAGGTAGGTCAACAAAGCAATGGGCAAGGATAAAATGGTGCATGCTGCCTACCTTGACCTGGCCAAGGCATTTGAGGCAATGCCCCATGCAGGCAATGTAGACAAGCTCACTATATTATTTGTAAACCCCTACATCACCCACTCTATAGCCAGCTGGCTCAGAGAAAGGACCCACAAAATTAGGATAGGGGAGTCTACCTCCACAAAAAGTCCAGTCCCTAACAAAGTACCTCAGAGCTGAGTACTATGGCCGCTCCTGTTTGGCATCTACTTCTCGAAGGTCAAGACTAATGTCAAAGACCTCTGGCTGACCATGTTTGCAGCTTATTGCAAACTAGGTGCAGTCATTGAATCCTTGCATAACACAAATACCCTCCAGGAAAGCCTGACAAAGACTAATAACTGGTGCCAGAGTCACAGTCTGAAACTGAATACCAAGAAGTGCATAATAGTATCTATTGGTAAGGCAGCCATCTCTGCAAATTACTACAGTGATAATACACCCCAAAGAGTAAACCCAGTAGTCAGGGATTTGGGAACACATGTAGACAGAGGCTTGACCTTTGACCATCATTTATCTATTTTAGTAAGGAAATCATTCTATATTGCACAACTTGTAAGCAAGGCAATGACATCTAGGTACAAAGATGTCATTTTCCCATTGCACTCAGCCCTCATTAGACCAATCATTGAGTACAATGAACCTGTCAGTATGGACCTGATCAGGCATATGTAACAGCTGCAGCATCTGCAGAAGTTCCTCACAAAAATAATACATGGTGTGCAAAGCAAATCCTATTAGGACTACCCAAAGCCTTATCCATGTAATTGGTCTCCTACAAGATGCTTAGAGGTGACCTATAGCTGGCTTATAATCCATCTTCTAATCCAGCTATAATGCACCTCTTGCACATATAAAAACAACTGGCTTAAGAAATACCCAAATCAGTGACTTAAACCTTGCCTGCATCTTAAATAAGATATGATTGAGGGGCAGGTAAGTGCCTAAAAGACTATCTCTTCCCTGAAAAAGGCTTACAATCTATGAAACAGAGTTCTTCCCTGTATTTATTCAAGCATCCCTTGGATCAATGGATGGAAAATCGTAAATTTACCCCAGTCTGGCAACTGTGTCTATTAGAGAGAAGAAGCTTATTGATACCGTCCAAACTATATATACCTCCAACATAAACCTAAGGGACAAAATCTGCCCAGTACATCTGGGAAGCATGGCTAGACTTAAAAAAAAGCCCTTTAGGGTTATTATCCTAGTATTCTCTTATGATCCTACATCTCAGAAAAGATGTGAGGTACGGTTCTGTGAACGCTTAGTGTAGAGTCATTAACAGACTACTACTGCTTTTTAAATAAGACTTCTGTTTTATGTTGTGAAGATTTTCCACTGCCTATCCACAATACTTGTGGTATCCCTTTAAACCACAAATAGGGGTCCTTCCTGGACTGATTTCACTGAGCTGCTTCCAACGTGGACATAATGCGTACAAGGATACTTCATAGTTTTATAACAAAGTTAACCACAAAGATTTAATTTAGTTTAAGGATTTTCATTGTAAAAATTAACAATTGCAGAATTGTTTTTAAGGTTTACAAATTACGCAGATGACTTTGACATTGAGTGTCTTTCACTGGACTACATACACATCACATTTTATCTCATGTTGTCACAAATGCCTTTACAAAAAATTAACTTCTTTGGAGTACAACTCTTCAGAGCAATGATTTATGTGGCTTCAAAAACAATGTAAGATATTCAGGGTTTTCAGGTAAATTTCTTGTAAGATTCAGATGTGTGATGAAATGATTAGTTTTCACACAAATCTCTGAATCTCATTAGAAATTTTTCTCATTTCAAAACTGCATGACATTTATCAATTATGATGGCCACTCATGATATTGGGTGATAATTATTGTATCATTCTAACATATTTTCATTATAAGGTCATTTTTGCTACTTTCCAGTCTTACTGACAAATGTGGAAAGATGCAGCTACATTAACTCATGGTCTGGAATGGACTACAGGCAGGTAAACTTCACAAATTCAAGGTAGTTTGCATCTAGGACTACATTTTAATTTATTTGGAGCCACGCAATCACAGCAGGTGGATACTGCAGGCAAACTCCAAATGTTACCTTAGCCTGTACTAGATAAGACTTTATGACATGAGTACTACAAAGAAATATCACATGGTGTGATTGCTTGGTTTGCATATTTTTTTCCATGCACCATCAGGTTCTCCTTATATTCTGACTTCTTAGAGGGACCCACCATCCAGACAGCCATCAGGTTTAGGGTCTTGACCAGTTACTCCTGTGATTTTATGCATGTTGTTACATGCACATTGACTCAGCTGCAATGCAAGGTGTTGATTGGGCAATTCTTGCACAAGGCTGACCCATTGCTGACCCGGTGCAGTATTCATCTCTTCCAGGAGCTACCATTTCAGGGGAGGATGAAGCAGCTGTCTATCCCTACCCCTCAGAATGGCAAGCTGGCATGGACTGCTCATTCACATTGTGATTGGCTGGCAGCTCCAGTACCTGTGTTTCTAATTGATCCTGGGTCATCTGGCCACAGTTAGGACTTCATTCCTCAGTGCCACTAATTCAGCTGCTCTTTCAGTTATGTTACTTCAGATGTCTCCTATGGTTCTGCTGAAAGGAAAAAAAATCCTGTTTTAATCTTCAACTTTTTACTAATTGACCAAGATAAAGCAGATTTACCATGAGGCAGGAAGCATGCATGAGGTAATATGTGTTAATGTACTGTATTTAGTTTGAATCAGATCACTGCATGTTTTTGTATGGGGCAACTGAGGCTGATTCTGTGGATGTTTTGGATTTGGCGAAGGCATTTGATGTGATACCTGGTCACACAATATTGAGTACTTTACCTGGCCACTATAAAGCACTCAATTTTCACTCAAGGTCTGGTTAGTAAGGAGGTATTTTAAGGTTTGATTCTTGGCTCATTCTTATTTAAGAACTTCAAAACCACTTTTCCAGACCCTTATCATTGCTAGGTGGCCAGATTTACAGATGCTTCAGCAGCTGCTATCATTATCACTTAAACAGAGCAGCAATATAATCTGCAGAAGTTCATTGACTTCTCTAGTTCTTATTGGTTAATAATTAAATTACCTTTAATACCAGAACATGCAGTATAATATGTGTGATTGTTTACAACAATAATACCACTATTCAATAAAGAACAGGGCTAATTGCTGTAGATTTGTTCATAAATTTAGATGCTGTTGTTAAAAAAGGCTCACTTACAGTACTAATACACAATTAATAACTAGGAAATACTACTGTACAGTTAAAACAATTTGTGTGCACTTTGACCTCAAGACATCCCCATGTAATGTTTCCATTATTTATAACTCTGGCAAGACCAGAAACCAGATAGTGTGACACATTTCCATTTATAAGTGATACCAATACGTTGGAGATCTTGTAAATATATTTTACTAAACATTCCACTATGAAGCTGATGCCTCACCTTGAGTATCTGCCCCTCTTGAAGAGGTAGTCAGTGTACTGCAGACTGCATGGAGGGCAATTAATTTTATCCCGCAAAAAAGCTAGGACTATCTTAGGTTTAAAACTCAGGTCACATATTTATACCACAAGACTTTAATAACAATGTTTTCTTGACAGAATGGCCATTTTATGGTTGCATGGAATTACATATTTGTGACAAGACAAGCAAGTAGAGTATGGATTAAATCATACATAAATTCATTCACTATTTGGTAATGGTATTTACAAACCAGTCTCAACAGGATACAGACTCCAAGATAAACTCACATGAGGCATAGGAGTCTGTTCAAACGCATACAGTGAAACACTGAGACACTGAACGCAGCATTCAGCAACTCAGGACGGGCATGTGTGTGTGTGTGAGTGTGTCTGTGTGTGTGTGTGTGTGTGTGTGTGTGTGTGTGTGTGTGTGTGTGTGTGTGTGTGTGTGTGTGTATATATATATATATATATATATATGTGTGTGTGTGTGTGTGTGTGTGTGTGTGTGTGTGCGTGTGCACGTGCGCATGTGTGTGTGTGTGTGTGTGTGTGTTTGTGTGAATATGTGTGTGTCTGTGCACGTGAGCGCACATCCCAGGGACAATTGGGTCATGTTACTATACTCTTGTGATTGTGAGGCTTGTGGATGAAATTGTGCTTAGTCCTGGTTTCAAGCTGTATACATGCATGCATACATACATGTATATACACATAGTGTCATTGTTATGTATTGCCTACTACTGAAGTTACTTCATACCTGGTATAACGTTTTGTAATGGTACATAAAATACCTTGTATTTACTTGAATTTCACTGTATGATACAATTATAAAGGAGAATTATAAACATATAAAAAGCTGTTGGAAAAAATATATGCTCTGACAACGTTTATCTAATTTTATTAGAATCTCTGCCTCCTTAGAAGGGAAACTGAGTAACTTATTCTGTACTTGATTTTGTGTTATTGAGTTTATAGGTACTTAGAAGTTGAAATATTCTTTACTTGGTATACCTATTTTTTAATTCTGCCTTTGAATGATAATAATTCATTGTGTATTTTTCTCTGGAATTTCATTGCTCTAGAATAACTGGTCAGCGTTTACATGTAGTTGAAGCTATAGTTCATAGTTTAGTACTAAGCTAACTGCCCCTGCTAGCCATTTTAAGCCTAGCCAATTAACCCTTGTGAGACTCAAACCCTGCACCTTGTGTTTGTAAGGCAAACACCTTAGCCATTGAGCCACCCTCCCTATGCTTGTGTAAATGCCTATTCAGAGTGTAAACAGAGTGAGATGCTTTTGGATGCAAAATGAAACTGAATGGCAAGTAAGATTAGAGGCAGGCAAACCACCAGGTTTAAACAACACCATACATATTAAATGTCTTCTGAAGGACCACAGGTTGGTTAAAAGAGTTTAGATGCTAAAGGGTTAAATAGAGTGGCAATTAACATTGGACATATTTTTAATCGTATTTTTATTGTGATTGGTTAACACGATTTTATTTCAAGTATTTAAGCTCGTGCATCTTTTGTGTAATTCATTTCTGAAGAAGTCTATTCTATTGATGAAAGTGAAATAAAGTTACATTAATGATAAAGAGATGACAGAACTGCTATATACAGGGAGGATACAAGACAGCCACCCACTAGATTAGGGTTATACATGTGACTGGACAGTGTAACCATCCATTGTAAGTTTATAGCCACAATTTATTGCTTAAAATATTGTGTGACACATGCAGAGAAAAAAAAGTCATCCAGTTGACTGCACACAAGTATGTCACTTATACTATAAAAGAGACCATAAGGATTGTTTTTGATGGACATAGGTATAAAAGGATGTTTCCTATATATGTGATATTGTCAGATACCACTGGCTATCAATGGCAGCACTTTGTCCCCCTCAACTATTCTTCTCAAGCTATCTACCAGTCAGCGTCCTGATACTAAACACCCCCCTCTCTGCTGTGCCTCATTATCACTACTTATTCCTTTATTTCACTGCCTACATTTTAGCCTCCAGCCTAGAAATTCTCACATTTTCAACTCTTCTCAGATACTGACATTTCGTTACTTTGCCATCACTGTTCTCCACTCTACTACAACTGACCACATTATCCCATTTCCTAATCTACCTACTCACCTGCTGCTATCTGATCTTTGTGACTGATTCTTGGTTTTGTGTTTGACCTGCACGGATTCAGGCTCTATCTCAGAAGATTCATAAGGCAAGATATCCCCTTAAAAATACTTTTCCCTGTAACTTCTGCTACTCTGTTTAACTTTACAGTGAATGTAGGTTAGGCTGGTGGGGCTCAAACTGTTTAGGTCTGACACGACCACTCCACTTGTGAATTTGTCCCTCTGCAGACTGCTGTCATAGTTCATAGACATGCAAAACACTTTCTTTACCATGACTGATTGAAATTAGTTTTTAGTTTTATTCCATGTAGTGAACCATCTGGTATGTTGTTGGGTCTTATACAAATTGATTTTGTTTATTTTATTTGTGGCAGTGGTAATCATGACAATATTGCATGCTTCATTTGCAAGCTTGTTTGATTTTCTTATCATATTCCAGTTCTCCAGGAATGAAATAGTAGAAGTGGCTTTTACCTTTGTTTGCAGAAGAACATTCATTCTTCATTAATTCATTGACATTGCCCAGTCATCCATTTTAGGATAGCAGTATAAATGTTCTTGCTCTGATATCTGCCTTTGTCTTCACATAGGTTCTATATATGAAATGTATGGCAATGAATGCTGCATACCAACTGGAGAAGTGATAAAGATCATTGGAATCAAAATCTCTAGCATCATAGCAGAGGCCTGTGAACAAAATGAACAAGGGCAACACACCACAAAAATCCATCTGTCTCTCGATTATCCTGGTATGTTATTGCTATGACAAATATAAGCTTCTGCCTTAAGCTGTCGTCTTTTTTGTATAGTAGTGTACTTCTCACTTATTGAACAAAAAATTAACAGTAGTTTACTTATTTTAATTACTGTTTTTAGATTATGCTGTTTTATTTTATTTACATATATGTTGCATACATCTCTGTTTTTTTTATTCAAACCACACTCTGAATGCCAAAGAAGACCATGTTTGGAACTGGAGTTTTGCATCAACTCTCACCCTGTAGCAGTTCCAAAATAACCAGTCAGTGTTTTTCCTGGTCCATAGTTTCTGAAATTGATAGAAGCAGAAACTCTGTGATGGTTAGTATCTCTAATGTTAATGTTGTTTTTCAAAAACAGTGGTACAGTGATGACAATATTATATTAAGAACTCTATTGTTTTCTTAACCATGTGCATAGACAGAGTTTATCCATTTTAGTCTGCTGCTAGAATCAATGTCATAATCTGCACTTAAAGGAAGAGAATATGTATACATGGGGGACAACCTTTTCAGTTATATGTGTTATTTATCTAACCAGTAAAGCAATTTAATGATAATAAGATGTCTTACCAACTATCTAAAGTGTTAATCTGAATATTTATTTATTTTTGCTTTATTGACCCAGTTAGTCCCACTTGACCCAAGGCCTCTTTTCAAGGGAGAGCCAATGGTGCGCGTATACTGACTAGGGGAAATCTGACTAGGGAACTGGCTACATACCTTTACTCTTTTTAGTAGAGGCCACTGAAGGGCAGCTGATAGCTAGAAGCAGGGCTAAGATGGCAGAGAAGAAGAATAACTGAGAGATCCTGACTGGTCTGCGGAAGGAAAACGTTTCATATTTAGAGCATGTTGTGATGGTGACCACTGTGTTGCATGAAGAAGATTTAATGATGCTGCATTGATTTCCTTGATGAATGAAAAGGAGCCCGAAGATGATAGTGCTATGTCCTGGAGAGATGACACAGAAAGGTGTGACTATGTGTGGGAAGGAACTGAAAAGCAAGAAGCTGTTTCTGGTAAGATGATTTTGTATCCAGAAGACTGTAAGGAAGGAAGAATGTTCAGTCAGGAGAAACTGAAAATGTAATGTTGCCAGAAACCCTTAGTGAACATGTTCACTGTAACAGAGACATAGCTTACACACCTACTGCCCAGTGCCTCTTCTCAATGTGGCACCGCTGAACTATAAGGTCAGGCTCAAAAAAATAAAATAAAATAAGTGCTCCTCACCTCTCACGTCAGGAGTGCCACATCTGTTTCTATGCCCCTCTATTGTTCTCTGTACTTTGAGTTGCTGCAAACTACTTGCTACAACTTAAACCACATACAAATTGCTCAGTCCTCACAGCAAATGCAGTACTGGAATTTATTTCTGTACTGGCATTCAGTGAATGAAAGCAAAAGCTGGTACTGCTCTGCAGACCAATCGGCATTTGCCAGTCACAACCCTAATATCTTGCGTTCATGGTGGCTTCCCTTTCACCTCATCCTGGCTATACCTCTGCAACCTAATTTCTTATAGAAATTCCATCTAGATAATTTCTGTATCAAGACCAATAAGGAACACAGGTCATGATATTCAAAATTCTTAAAGTGCACATTTATCCTTCATTTTTTTCAATGTTATAACAGATAAAGTCTTCTAAAATACCAAGTGTGTGTGTGTGTGTGTGTGTGTGTGTGTGTGTGTGTGTGTGTGTGTGTGTGTGTGTGTGTGTGTGTGTGTGTGTGTGTGTGTGTGTGTGTGTGTGTGTGTGTGTGTACACACACACACACACACACACACACACACACACACACACACACACACACACAAGAGCCCATAACAAATGAGATTAGAGAGTGCAAAGGATTTTCTTATGACAATATTGTAGATACACTGATTTAAGGACAGCTACATACCTCTCAACTGTCCAGATTTTGGCAGAAGGTCCAGATTTTTGGTGTATAGTTTTGGTCCATTCCTCATAAAATTTGTAGTTTTCTGGCAAATCACTAGGATGATCTGAGGACTTAAGTCACTAAATAATGACATACATTTCAGTTTCAGACTTCAAATCCTTCAGAAAATGTATGTTAAATCAAATCCTGCTACTCTTGCAGCTTTCTAAGAGTAATATTTAAAATATGTCCCTATTTCTGGGCCTTAGTCCCCCCCATTTTGTCGGGCTTTGTCCAGATTTCTTGCATTAAGACGCTGAGATGTATGCTTGTTCATAGTTTCATAAGATCATAGGTTAGTGCTATGCTGGTGGTATGATCTACCATATTAGGCTATCCATGTACCCTAGGAAGTATTACCAATTTAATTTATTTCCTTCTTTGAAAAGGGTCAATGTACTAATCTCTGGGATAATTTTTTGTGAACTTATCTAATCATCAGTATGTGAAGTGGGTTAAGTTATTACACCATTTAGCATGCAACGGAAGTTAGTTTCAGAAGTGAGTTATCCTTTGCTAATGAACCTATCTGCTAAGAAGATCTATTTACATTACAATGTAATTCGAGAGGTTAAGAGTGAGTGATTCTAACAATACTAGTATTTATGAGTTGTAGAAGTTCTAATAAAATATAGTCTTTGATAGTTAGAAAAGTAAGAGAGACCTCTCCATATGGGAGACCATATAGGATGGGAAAAAAAGTAAAAGACTTTTTAATTTATTCATATAGCTAAAGCAGCCCAGCCCTTTGATTCTCCTGTTAGGAAACACTGAGGTATATCTTAAAATACATACCAATATCAGCATTATATTCACTAATCAACCAACAAACTGCAAACAGTTCCAAACTCAAAAAATAAGAAAAGCGAATGCAGTACCAGATCGTGCAACTATTTTTATTGTTAAAAACAAAAAAGCGCTTTCGTCCCTAGCTTAGTGTATATGAACTTCATCAGATTTTCTGATTAAGTTCCTATACACTAAGCTTGGGACGAAAGCGCTTTTGTGTTTTTAAAAATAAAAATAGTTGTGCGATCTGATACTGCATTCACATATTCACTAATCAGCCTAATCAGGGAGAACTATGGAGGGTTAAGGCTTTTTTGGATCTTGAGGGTATAACTCTGATAATTAAATGGATGATGAAAAAATATTTATTTACTGTAACTAGTACTTAATGATGAAAGGACAGTTAATTGTCAATTAAAGTACATAGACCTCTGACAGCTGTATCAACCTTAAGCTGGGTTCCATTTATGTTTCAATAATTTTTGGAAAGACTTATTTCTCAAATGTAACTGCACTGTAGTTTTGCACCAGGTCTAAGGCCATGTTTCGAACATGGGGTGCTAACTCTATCTAACATTCTTGGAGAATATGAGAGTCTTTGAGGAAATCAATAACAACACCCAGTTTGCAGTTATCCAGAAACTTGGTCATCCACAAACCTTAGATATCTGTGTCCTTACATCAGAGAAGTAGATAGCAAAGGGAAGGGAACCCAGCACAGAGACCTGAGGGACTCTGCTAGTGACAAATCTATTTTATGAGAAGATACCACCAACTCTAACTCACTGCATGTGATCAGAAAGCCAATTAGCAATCCACAGAGTAACATAGGAGTTAAAACTTGCATGTTTGTTAGCAATGCCTGCATGCAGAATCATATCAAATGCTTTTATCAAGGTCAAGATATTTGACACAGACAGAATGACCTTCATCTAATGCATCATATAATACTAGTGAGGATAACGGGACAGTAGTTTCTATGGTCCTTTACAATACTACAGTTATATAGAGGTACCATGACCACTGTTCTTTAGAGCTCAAGCACATACTCTGTGAAGAGGCTGAGATTACTAAGTTTAAGGAGAGGTTCAGCAATAACATATTCAGTACTAACAACAATGCAGCCTGGTATATAGGTTCATAGGTGATTATTAGGCTAATGGCACAAGAGCCTTTACAAGCCTAGTCAATAATACCCAGAATATGAAAATATTATATCTTAGCTCCCCAGATATGGGATGGGGTGGATGTTTGGGTGTTGGACGCCTGATTCATTTTACAGACTGCCTCTGTCCATAACCAACATGGGCTGTACCCCAGGAGTGAATTTACAGTTCCCCATCCATTTATCCAAATTATTTATTTTATTTTATTTAACATTTGTTTACCAAGGAAGTCCAACTGGGCAAATTTGTCCATTTTCAGCAGAGGTCCGGGGAGAAAAGCTCCACATAATAACATAACCGACAGTATTTTAAACAACAGTGAAACTATCAGAGAAATGATAGTAATAAATCACATAATAATCTACTATCACAGTTCGAGTTAGTAATAAAGCTAACAGGATCACTTAGTAACACATATTTTGACAGTTAAACTTAGCATCAAGAAATCATTCAGTGAGTGGAGTAGTGGCTCAGAGATACAACTTAATATACAATGGTGTAGTGTCTCAGATATATCTGTTTGGCACTGTAAAGTATTATGCTTAATGTTGTTATAATCACATGGGATCAGTAAGCAAACAGAGATATATTGAAAGTGGAGAGTATCGAGAGAGAGGGTGAGGAGGGGAGTAAGTAAAGTATTCAGTAAGCATAGAAATATAGTGCAAGTGGAGAAGAGGAAGAGAGAGGGTGAGGAGGGGAGTAAGTAAAGTATTCAGTAAGCATAGAAATATAGTGCAAGTGGAGAAGAGGAAGAGAGAGGGTGAGGAGGGGAGTAAGTAAAGTATTCAGTAAGCATAGAAATATAGTGCAAGTGGAGAAGAGGAAGAGAGAGGGTGAGGAGGGGAGTAAGTAAAGTATTCAGTAAGCATAGAAATATAGTGCAAGTGGAGAAGAGGAAGAGAGAGGGTGAGGAGGGGAGTAAGTAAAGTATTCAGTAAGCATAGAAATATAGTGCAAGTGGAGAAGAGGAAGAGAGAGGGTGAGGAGGGGAGTAAGTAAAGTATTCAGTAAGCATAGAAATATAGTGCAAGTGGAGAAGAGGAAGAGAGAGGGTGAGGAGGGAGTAAGTAAAGTATTCAGTAAGCATAGAAATATAGTGCAAGTGGAGAAGAGGAAGAGAGAGGTGAGGAGGGAGTAAGTAAAGTATTCAGTAAGCATAGAAATATAGTGCAAGTGGAGAAGAGGAAGAGAGAGGGTGAGGAGGACAGTAAGTAAAGCATTCAGTAAGCATAGAAATATAGTGCAAGTGGAGAAGAGGAAGAGAGAGGGTGAGGAGGGAGTAAGTAAAGTATTCAGTAAGCATAGAAATATAGTGCAAGTGGAGAAGAAGAAGAGAGGGTGAGGAGGGAGTAAGTAAAGTATTCAGTAAGCATAGAAATATAGTGCAAGTGGAGAAGAGGAAGAGAGAGGGTGAGGAGGGGAGTAAGTAAAGTATTCAGTAAGCATAGAAATATAGTGCAAGTGGAGAAGAGGAAGAGAGAGGGTGAGGAGTGGAGTAAGTAAAGTATTCAGTAAGCATAGAAATATAGTGCAAGTGGAGAAGAGGAAGAGAGAGGGTGAGGAGGGGAGTAAGTAAAGTATTCAGTAAGCATAGAAATATAGTGCAAGTGGAGAAGAAGAAGAGAGAGGGTGAGGAGGGGAGAAATGGGTTCAGCCTGGTGAGGAGCAGGAGTATAACCAGTTGTCATTTAGGTGGGACTTTAACAGTTTTTTTTAAGTGTGTTAGGTTTGCTGTGTTTAGTATGTTCTGGAGGGGTGGAGTTCCATGATTTAGTTATGTAGACTATAGTGAGTCTCTAAAGCTGTTGCTGGAGTTTGTAACTTTGAGCAGTAATTTCTTTGAGGATCATAGAGTCCTGCCATTGAGGCTAGTTTGTACTAGGTCCTGTAGGGATGGACATTTGTCGGGTAGGTAAACTATGGAATAGGCTGCGGTAAGTTGGTTTAGGACTAGTAGGTTGGGCAGCTCTAGCCATTTGAGTTGTTTCAGAGCAAGACAATGATGGGTTCTGTGGGGAACGTTAACAGCAAATCTGGCTATCTTATGGTAGTATGATTCAAGTTTGCTTAAGTCTGATTTTGTGAGGTTAGTAAATGTAGGGGAGGTGTAGAATAAAGTGGATAGTAGGTGGGTCCTGGCAATAGCTTGTCTGGAAGAGTTTGTTAAGAAAGGTAGCTTTCATCCTTCTAAGTTGGGAACTGCTGATTGAGAGCCCAGTGTTTGTTATTCTTAAAGTGTATTAGTTCTGGTTTAAACACTTGGGCTTCAGGCCAGTTATTTTACATTAAGAAGGTTCGTGGTCTGCACTCTTGTGGGAGAAGAGGCTGGACTCTGCCCTTCTGAGCTGGGAATTTCTGGTTAAAGGTTTATAGTGCCTGAATATTTGAACTGTATCTTACTGAAATTGGTACACCTTGTTTGCTGTAGTATATACTAGATCCAGGCCTGCTGAATCTAGCTTTGTTTATATGCTTGTTGTTTGTTTGCTTGTTATTTCCCTGGAATGCTAATTCCACCTAATACACGACTTCTCAGCGCTTCTGTGGATCACTAGTGATATCTGCATTGCTTACTGTACTTATTTCCTTGTTTCACTTGAAAGAAAGTTACTGTTTGTCATTTTTGCATTTAAGTAACCTGTAACACATTGCACTTAAGTTACCTGGCACTTGCTCACTAAAGCAATTATATGTCAGCACTAAAAATTAAAAGCACTACACCCTCACTCCCCACTGGCCCTGGTTTTCAATTATTAAGGAATTCCCAATATTATTCAAGCATGTCCAAAGGTGAGTTGTCAATCTCCTCTCCAGTCCAGCTGGTGAATCTGGGAATCTTGAGGCAATGTTACAACTGCCTCATGTACACAGACAACCCTCTCCTCCTCCCAACAAATTCCAACACATGTGAGAGATGCAACCATATAGCCAAACTGGAGGCTAAGCTCTCTCAATTCAGTACTGGCATAACCAGTCAGGAGGAGAAGGAAACCACACTCACTACAATTCCAGTCTCACATAGACCTACCACGACAGCAAACCAAACACATAATCACACAAAAACATACTCAGAGGCTCTAAATAAAGATCTGCCAAAGCAGCAGAGACCTCCAAAGCAGACACCCAAGCAGCCGCTACCCCAAAACAAAACACGTGCAACACATATCTCACAAAGCCAGTGTGCCGAACAGTCACAGCGCTTAAGACTAAACAACACACCTGATACACTTGTAATAGGTGACTCTATAAATCAGGCACACTGACGTCCCGCTCACCAGGCTGAACAAGGAGAGGGTCATGGTGAGCAGCCTGTCAGGCGCTAGGATCTGTCACATAACACAAGCACTCAGGTCACTCCAAGGCAAGTACAAATATGACTCAGTCATTGTCCATGCTGGTGTGAATGACCTGAGACGTACCTCCCTGGACTACATGAAAAGAGACATAAAGGAGCTCTCTGAGCATGTAGCCAAGGCTGGTATGACCCTGACCTTGAGTAGCATCTTACCCTCACCAAGAATGATGCCACAATATGAAGACAAGATGATCAATTTCAACAATTGGCTTAAGTACTGGTGTCATTCAAAGGGGGTCCAATGCCTGTCAGCTTGGGATGATATGCTCGATAAGCCACGATGCTTCGCTAGGGATGGCTTGCACCTGTCACCCCTGGGCTTTCGGATATTGGCAAAGGCTCTTGCTACCCCCATAGTGCCTTTTTTAGGCAAGGCTCAAAAGACAAACCCACCTCCATAGGTATCATAAGGGATAAGAAACTAAGAGTAATGCTACTCAACGCCAGAAGTCTAAACCTCAAGATGCACGCACTTGAAACTCTCCTTAGCATGGAGAACATCAATATCTGTGCAGTAACAGAAACCTGGTTCAGGGCTCCCGAGAGCACCCCAGCACTACCAGGTTATACCTCATACCATGCTTTTCGGCCCCAAAACTTGGACCAAACCACAAAGGAGGGAGTATTGATATTCATCAAAGATACCCACACCTCCAGGTTGGTGGCAAAGCACGAAGCATCAGAGACTATCCATGTGCAACTAACAGTGGGTAAAACTGCCTTCCAGTTTATAGCCTGCTACAGACCACCCTCCCAAACCCAGGAACCCCACTCGGCCTTCCTGAGAACACTGGAAAATATGAAGGTCTCTCCAAACACCATTATATTGGGCGACTTCAACTACCCAAACATAGACTGGGAGCATTACTCTAGCTCCAACACCCTAGCCCAAGGGTTCCTAGAATTTATAAACTCAAATGCTATGGAACAACTTGTTACCACTCCCACAAGAGGGGAAAACATACTGGACCTGATCATCACCAACATGGGGACTCTATGCTCCAGACCAGAAGTGTATCCCTCACTGGTAAGATCAGACCATAAACTAATCTCACTGGATATTCACATCCCGATCCCACCCCCTGCCCAGAAAACCACAGTGAAAAACTTCTCTAAAGCAAATTTCACACTCCTCAAAACTGAGGTGGAATCCTTCAAAGCCCCCGGGCCTGTGGAAAATACGTCCCAGACCGCAGAATCCTTTATAAACGCATTCTATTGTTCTATAAGTTGTGACTGCAGCTGAGCTACAAAATATAAGTATCATCTTGATTTTTTTTTATTATTTTTACAGATTACTGTTTTTACAATTTAATATATATAAAGCACTTTGTCTATTCAGTATCTTCACAAATCCTTATCTGTTTAAAAACTTTCATTTGTCTCTAGTGCTTGCTGTCTTGTAGGCTATTTTGTGCCACCCTCCCTCCCTGTTGGTGGCTTTGCAGTTGCCCGCCCCTACTGTGACACACCTCCCAGTCTAGTGTCATTAGCTCATTCTGCTTAATACAGAGAGAACATTTGATAAGGCCTTCTGTTCCTCCTTTTTCCCTTTCAAAAAGTAAAACAAAACTTTTTTTTTTCTCTTTCGCCTGAACCTTCTTGTGTTCGGACTGTCCTTCTCAAACATTTTGGAAATATACAGTATATTTCAGAGCATTTGTTATAACTGTATTTGCTATAACTGATTTAAGTATTTTTCTGGCTTTTGATTATTTACTGCTTAGCGACTGCATTTTAGCCTGTTTATACAGCTCTGCATTCTATTTAAACTGTTTTTGTGTTGATTAACTGTTTTGCACTTTTAAAAGTTAGTTGTTGCTTAATTTTACCTGTAGGCTAACACACTCAAGTCGCTAGCCGCTTAAAAGCATTTATAGCATTTACTGTCTGTTTTCCTCTGTTTTCTGCAAAAAGAAAAAAAAAAAAAATCTTGTTTTCCCGCCTTACTGAACTAGAATAGTCCAGTCTTCAGAGTTTGCTGATCTCTGGGCTTTGTCTTGGTTCCTGTGCTATTCCATATCCTTATTTGGATAAAAGGAAGCGTCTTTGTTCACCAGTGGGAGTGGGGAGCACTGAGCGGCCTATTTGTCCCTAGAGGAGTGGTTCCAGCCAGAAACTTGTAGTCTGTTGGCCATTTTGGGTCAATTCCTAGCTCTTTTCAGCCCCCTGTAATAAAGCCCGCTTTAGCGAGCTTTTTCGCTTGTATTCAACTCAGCACAGCTCCTCGTGGTGTACTGCAGAGTTCTGCAAGCAGCAGAGAGCAAAAGAGTGACTTTTTCCTGATTTAAGTATTTTTTTCTGGCTTTTTGATTATTTACTGCTTAGCGACTGCTTTTTCGCCTGTTTATACAGCTCTGCATTCTATTTAAACTGTTTTTGTGTTGATTAACTGTTTTGCACTTTTAAAAAAGTTATTTGTTGCTTAATTTTACTTGTAGGCTAACACTGCAAGTCGCTAGCCGTTTAAAAGCATTTACTGTCTGTTTTCTTCTGTTTTCTGCAAAAAACAAAAAAAAAAATCTTGTTTTCCCACCTTACTGAACTAGAATAGTCCAGTCTTCAGAGTTTGCTGATCTCTGGGCTTTGGCTTGGTTCCTGTGCTATTCCATATCCTTATTTGGATAAAGGGAAGCTTCTTTGTTCACCAGTGGGAGTGGGGAGCACTGAGCAGCCTATTTGTCCCTAGAGCAGTGGTTCCAGCCAGAAACTTGTAGTCTATTGGCCATTTTGGGTCAATTCCTAGGTCTTTTCAACCCCCTGCTATAAAGCCCACTTTAGCGCTTTTGCGTGATTTAGCGTGGAGTTGCCCATAGAGCACCATCGGGCAGCGCCGGTTAAACAAGGTTAAACTATTTCTGGCTCCGTAAAGTCTGCTCTTCAATTTTTCCCTTAGAACTTCTCTACTTGCAATCTAAACAGTCTATTCTCTATCTCAATAGCTCAGCACTTGCTCCTAAAGCATTTTTATATAGGTAAAGTACTTGTATACTAAACAAAGTACTACATTAGCCTAGAATCCCCTTGAATACCCATTTCCCTGTAGGTCCCTTCTGACTCAGTTACACAGCAAACTTTTTCACTTTTTCTAGCATGTCGAAGGGCCAGTTGCTAGCGTCCTCTCCTGTTCAGCTGGTGAATCTGGGCATCTTGAGGCAATGTTACAATTGCCTCATGTACACAGACAACCCACTCCTTCTCCCACAAAACACAAATACATGTGAGAGATGCAACTATATAGCCAAACTGGAGGCTGAGCTCTCTCAACTCAGGACTGGCAAGACCAGACAGGAGGAGAAGGAAACCACGCACACCACAAACCCAGTTTCACATAGAACTATCACAACTGCAAAACAAACACATAAACACACAAAGACATACTCGGAGGCACTGATCAAAAATCTACCAAAACTACAGAGGCCTCCAAAGCAGACACCCAAGCAACTGCCACCTCAAGACATAAGACATGCAACACATAGTTCTCAAAGTCAGTGTGCTAAACAGTCACAGCCCTTAAGGCCAAACACAATGCCAGACACACTTGTTATAGGTGACTCCATAGTCAGACACACTGACGTCCCTCTCACCAGACTGAACAAGGAAAAGATCACAGTTAGCTGCCTGTCAGGCGCTAGAATCCGCCACATAACACAAGCACTCAGGTCACTCCACAGCAAGTACAAGTATGACTCAGTCATTGTCCATGCCGGTGTGAGCGACCTGAGACGATACCTCCCTGGACTACATGAAAAGAGACATAGAGGAGCTCTCAGATTATGTAGCCCAGGCCGGTATGACCCTGACCCTGAGCAGTATCCTACCCTCACCAAGAATGATGCCACAATACAGAGACAAAATGATCAGCTTTAATAATTGGCTTAATTACTGGTGTCATTCTAAGGGGATCCAATGTCTGTCTGCCTGGGATGACATGCTTGACAAGCCACGCTGCTTCACAAGGGACGGCTTACACCTGTCACCCCTGGGCTTCCGGATATTGGCAAAGGCTCTTGCCACCCCCATAGTGCCTTTTTTAGGCAAGGCTCAAATGATAAACCTACCGCCCTAGAAAACAAAAATGGAGAAAAACTAAGGGTAATACTGCTCAATGCCAGAAGTCTAAACCTTAAGATGCATGCCCTCGAAGCCCTCCTCAGTATGGAGAACATCGATGTTTGTGCTGTGACTGAAACCTGGTTCAAGGCTCCTGAGAGCACCCCAGCACTATCAGGTTATACCTCATATCATGCGTTCCGGCCCCAAAATCCGGACCGAACCACAAAAGGAGGGGGAGTATCCATATTCATAAAGGATACCCACACCTCCAGGT
Source organism: Protopterus annectens (assembly GCF_019279795.1). Lineage (NCBI taxonomy): Eukaryota > Metazoa > Chordata > Ceratodontiformes > Protopteridae > Protopterus > Protopterus annectens. The sequence continues at coordinate 934,781,932 of NC_056725.1, read as the reverse complement.
TAGTGGCAATGCACGAAGCATCGGAGACCATCCAGGTGCAATTAACCATAGGTAAAACTGCCCTACAGTTTGTAACATGCTACAGACCACCTTCTCAAACTCAGGAAACCCACACAACCTTCCTGAAGACACTGGAGAGTATAAATGTCTCTCCAAACACCATCATATTGGGTGACTTCAACTACCCAAACATAGACTGGGAACATTACTCAAGCCCCAACACCCTAGCCCAAAGGTTCCTTGAGTTCATAAACTCAAATGCTATGGAACAACTAGTCACCATTCCCACAAGAGGAGAAAATATACTAGACCTGATCATCACAAACATGGGGACAAAATGCTCCACACCGGAAGTATATCCCTCATTGGTGAGATCAGACCATAAATGAATCTCACTGGAGATCCACATCCCGCCCCACCCCAGCAAAAGACCACAGTGAAGAACTTCTCAAAAGCAAACTTCACACTTCTTAAGACTGGAGTGGTATCCTTCAAGGCCCCCGAGCCAGTGGAAACCACAACCCACACTGCTGAAACCCTTACAAATGCCTTCTACGAGCACCTCCAGGAATGTATGGATCAAGCAATCCCTAATAAAATCAAGACCCTTTCCACCAAAGGCAGGCGCCCGGTCTGGTGGACTCCAGCCATAAACAAACTCTACAACAAGAGGAGAAAGCTACTACATGACAGAGCAACATCCTTAAATGGGAAGGCATCTCTGATCAATACTAGCAAAAAACTACGATCACTCATAAAATCATCCAAGGCCAACTTTGAGAGAAAAATCGCTAATGACACAAAAGACAATCATAAAGCCTTCTTTAGCTATGTTAGAAACCTGGGTGGAAACTCCCAGATATGCTCAGAATTAGTCCAAAATGATAGAAAAATCACTGAACCCACAGACATTGCCAACATACTGGCAGACAGGTTCAGTGCAAATTTCTCCCCTCCCTCCTCCCCAAAAGGAGAAATATCTATCCCACCAGAGTCTAGCCTCCCAAACATCTCAGATGCCCAGGTGAGAGCTGCTCTCTCTAAAGCAAAAACACAGCATCAATGGGACCGGACGGTGTCCCCGGATGTGTGCTACACGAACTCAATGAGGAACTAAACCCACACATAAGGCTGCTGTTTAATCTTAGCCTTACTACAGGATACGTACCCAAAGAATGGCGTCACGGCAACTGTGGTCCCACTCCACAAAGGCGGTGCTTCTACGGACCCTGGAAATTACCGCCCCATAAGCTTGACGAGCCTTGTCTGCAAAGCTATGGAGAGGATCATAATGGAACTCATAAATAAAGACATTGGGGACCTACAGACACTGGATCCTACCCAATTTGGCTTTGTCAAGGGCAGATCCTGCCTCTTGAACTTGGTCGACTTTTTCGAAACAGTCACTAAGGCCATTGATGAGGGTAAGGAAGTTCACACAGCCTACCTTGACCTAGCAAAAGCGTTCGACACAATACCCCACTCGGGCATCATAGAAAAGCTCACCAGCTTAGATGTAAACCCATATGTCACAAGATGGGTTGCAAACTGGCTCAAGGACAGAACACACAGGGTTAGAGTTGCTGGTGCCATGTCAGACTCTAAGCCGGTCACGGCGGTGTCCCACAGGGCTCAGTGCTGGGCCCCTCTTGTTCGGCATTTATTTTTCTGAAGTGCAGGCAAACATAGGGGGATTGTGGTTGACAAAATTTGCAGATGACTGCAAACTGGGCACCATAATTGACACTCCATCAGACACAGACATCCTCCAGAAAGGTCTCATAGAAATGGATAACTGGTGCCAGAGCCATGGCCTTAAGCTAAATGCCAAAAATGTATAGTCATACCCTTTGGGAAAAACAAGGTACCCCCTAATTACCACATAGGTGGTAATCCATTAAACACGGAAGAAGTTATCGGGGACCTGGGGACCCAAGTTGACAGTAACCTCTCTTTTGACACTCACATTGCCAAAGTGGTTAGGAAGACCTTCTACATTGCCCACCTGATCATGAAGGGATTCACATCCAGATCAGGAGAGGTCATTGTACCCCTGTACTCTTCACTTATCAGACCAATGATTGAGTACAACGCCCCATTCGGAATGTACCTTACCCGACACCTGCAGCAGTTGGAAAGACCCCAAAAGTTCCTCACCAAAAGGATAAAGGGGCTCAAACATATGTCATACGATGCCCGACTGAAGAAACTCCAGCTCTATTCAGTCGCATACCGCCTGCTCAGAGGTGATCTGTGCCTGACATACAAGGCCATGTCCAACCCGGAATTAATGGACATGCTCCACCTCAAAAAATCCAAATCCACCAGAGCCACGAGAGCAAGAGACTTAAACCTCAACACGGATATAAATAGGACGTGCTGGAGGGACAGATTCATCACCCAGAGACTCCCTACACTATGGAACAGAATCCCAGTCCATGTGAGGCAGAGCCCCTCACTGACTCTGTTCAAGAGAAATTTTGACGAGTGGATGGGAGATCATAGGTTTACCCCGGGAATCATCTCTGTATTACTGCTGGACAGAGGCACAGCAAATTAATGGGTATAGTATTCTCATCCTAAGGGGTGGTGAAAGCCACACACACTCTGGCTAGGCTTATAAATGCCCTAGGGCAGATAGCCTAGTATGAACCTATGAACCTATGAACCTATGAACCTATGAACACCTTCAGGAATGCATGGATCATGCGATCCCAAATAAAACCAAGACCCAATCCTCCAAAGGCAGGCGTCCTGTCTGGTGGACCCCAGCCATAAACAAACTATACAATAGAAGGAGGAAGCTACTAAATGATAGAGCAAAATCCCAAAAAGGGAAGGCATCACTGATCAATATTAGCAAAAAACTACGGGCACACATAAAATTGTCTAAGGCCAGCTTCAAGAGAAAAATTGCACAGGACACTAAGGATAATCACAAGGCTTTCTTTAGTTATGTTAGGAACCTGGGTGGTAATTCCCAGATATGCTCAGAATTAGTCCAAAATGACAAAAATACACGAACCCACAGACATTGCCAACATCCTAGCTGACAGGTTCAGCAAACTTCTCCCCTCCCCACCAAAAGGGCAAATATCTATCCCAGCAGAGTGCTGCCCCCCTGACATCTCAGATGCTCAGGTAAGAGCCGCCCTCTCCAAAGCAAAAAACACAGCATCAATGGGACCAGACGGTGTCCCGGGCTGCGTCCTACATGAACTCCAAGAAGAGCTAAACCCAAACATAAAACTACTGTTCAATCTCAGCCTTACTACAGGATATGTGCCAAAAGAGTGGCGTACAGCAACAGTGGTCCCTGTCCATAAAGGTGGTGCCTCAACGGATCCTGGAAACTTTCGCCCCATAAGCCTGACTAGCTTGGTCTGCAAAGCTATGGAAAGGATCATCATGGACCTCATAAATAAAGATATTGGGGACCTGCAAACACTGGATCCTACCCAGTTTGGCTTTGTTAAGGGCAGATCCTGCCTCTTAAACCTGGTCAATTTCTTTGAAACAGTCACCAAGGCCATTGACGAGGGGAAGGTGGTCCACACAGCCTACCTGGACCTCGCTAAAGCCTTCGATACAATACCCCACTCGGGCATTATAGATAAGCTCACCAGCTTAAATATAAACCCCTATGTCACTAGATGGATTGCAAATTTGCTCAAGGACAGAACCCACATGGTTAGAATTGCTGGAGCCATGTCAGACTCCAAACCAGTTACAAGTGATGTTCCACAAGGCTCTGTCCTGGGACCTCTCTTGTTCGGTATATATTTCTTGGAGGTACAGGCCAACATGGAAGGACTGTGGCTGACCAAGTTCGCAGATGACTGCAAACTGGGCGCCATAATCGACTCTCCAGCCGACACAAGTATCCCCCAAAAGGGCCTCATAGAAACAGACAACTGGTGCCAGAGCCATGGCCTCAAGCTAAATGCCAAAAAGTGCATAGTCATCCCCTTTGGCAAAAACAAAGTTCCCACAAATTACCACATAGGTGGTAATCCATTAAGTACAGAAGAAGTAATTAGGGACCTGGGGACCCAAGTTGATAGCAATCTCTCATTTGACAACCACGTGGCCAAAGTGGTTAGAAAAACATTTTATATAGCCCACCTAATCATGAAGGGATTCACATCTAGATCAGGGGACGTCATCGTGCCTCTTTACTCATCCCTCATCAGGCCCATAATTGAGTACAATGCCCCTTTTGGGATGTACCTTACCAGACACCTGCAGCAACTGGACAGACCCCAAAAGTACATCAAAAAGAGGATCAAAGGGCTCAAACAGATGCCATATGCTGCCCGGTTAAAGAAACTTCAGCTCTACTCAGTGGCATACCGCCTGTTCAGAGGCGATCTGTGCCTGACATATAAAGCCATGTCCAACCCGGAATTAATGGACATGCTGCACCTCAGAAAATCCAAATCCCATCGAGCTACGCGCTTGAGAGACTTGAACCTCAGCACTGAAATAAATAGGACATGCTGGAGGGACAGATTCATAACCCAGAGGCTCCCTTCACTCTGGAATAAAATCCCAGTCCAGGTTAGGCAGAGTCCCTCATTGACTCTCTTCAAGAGGAATCTTGATGAGTGGATGGGAGATCGTAGGTTTACCCCGGGTATCACTTCTGTGTCACTGTTAGACAGAGGCACAGTATACTAACCTCGAAAAAGGGCATAGCAAAATAAATTTAAAATGGGTGGCGAAAGCCAAACACATTCTGGCTAGGCTTATAAATGCCCTAGGGCAGATAGCCTAGTATGAACCTATGAACCTATGAACCTATAAAGGGAACCTAATTTAATGTGGGCCTTTTTGATGGCATGAGATATTTGTTTATGAAATTTTAACTTATCTTCTAGAATGATATTGTTTGTTTTGAAGAGCATGAGGAATGCACTTTGTTTTGCAAAGATGGGAAGTTTATTCCGTAGACAAGGCAGCTTTTGGGATATGAATCTGTCTGTCCTGCAAGTTTTGTTAGAGACAGAAATAAGGTTCAGAACTTCAGGTCCATGGAACATGTTACCCTTGTATAATTTTTCTTACAAATATGTAAAATTTTCATCATGGCTGGATTAGAGAATGCCTTGTAAGTCAGGCATAAGTCCCCTCTCAGTAAACAATATGAGATGAAGTAAAGGGATAGGGCCTTTAATAGGTTTGCATAAGACATGTCTTACACTTTGTAGTTTTTGGTGAGAAACCTCTAGGGTCATTCCAGCTGGTGTAAGTGCCTGGTTAGGTACATGCAGAAGGGAGCATTCTACTTGATTATGGGCCTGATGAGGACCAAGTACAATGCCACTATGACTTCCTTTGATCTTGATGTCATACCTTTACGTATAAGTTGAGCAGCACAGAAATATGTCTTCACTACCGTACCTACCTGTTGATCAAAGTTTAGGTTACTATCTGTCTGTGTTCCTAGGTTCCGTCACCATTGAGTCTGCTTTTAGGGGTGTGCTATCAATATTATAATTTGCAGGGATTTCTGAGTTTTTAGCATTTAGTATCAGACCATGGTTTTGGCAGCAGTCGTTTGTCATTTTTAGGCCTGTTTGTAGGATGTCGGCATCATTTGGGGATTCGGTGATTGCTTTCAGCTTACAGTTGTCAGCGAACTTGGTGAGCCAGAGGCCCCCAGCATTGGCCTTTCTTCAGAGAAGTATATACCAAACAGGAGGGGTCCCAACACTGAGCTCTGTAGGACACTGCTAGTAACAGGTTTCTTACTGGAAGTGGATTCACCTATTCAGACAACATGTGCCCTGACAGTGTTCCAGTTGCCTATCCATCCAATGATGTAGGTGTTTATGCCTAGCTCAGTAAGTTTATATATGATCCCCAAGTGGGGGCTTGAGTTGGAAGCTTTGGCCAGGTCTAAATAAGTGGTGTGTACTGTTTTGCCCTTATCCACGACCCTAGTGACTTTCTTGAAGAAGTCCACCAGATTGAACAGACAAGACCTCCCTTTGACAAAGCCAAATTGGGTTTGGACCAGTTTTTGGAGGGTTCCTATGCCATTATCGATCAGATCCATGATAATTCTCTCCATAGCCTTGCAGATAAGACTGGTCAAGTTTATAGGTTTGTAGTTCCCTCGGTCAGTTAATAGGCTCCCCTTGTGCAGACAGTTGACAGTTGCAGTCCACCATTCCTCTGGGACAAAGCCAGTTTGGAGGCTGCAGTTAAAGCGGGTTTCTAGTGGCCCAGATATACTGTATTAAGCTATTTAAGAAGCATCCTGGAATGTTGTTGGGACCCATGTAGACTGTGTTTTTGGCTTTAGTGAGCACGGTAAGGACCTATTCCCTCGTAATGACTGGTGGGGGGGTGGTTGTGGGTATTTCTTTGGGTGTGATAGTAAGTGATGAGGGGGAGAAGTTTGAATTGAACTTGTCAGCCAGCAGGTTTGCTATATTTTCATTCTGGGTGTAAGTGTTGCCATTCATGGTTAACTCAACAAATTACTGAACATTTCCCATGAGGTTATGAACATAATTAAAAAAGTCTTATGGTTATCTTTCACCTGGGAGGCTATCTTTGCCTCATAGTTTGCTTTGGCAGATTTGACCACCTCTCTAATTTGTTTGTTTAGACTGGTAACTGTCTTTTTGCACTGATTTGTCTGTTCCTTCTTGGCTTTGGAGAGGATTGTTTTCCTTTTGTTGAATAGCTTATTTATTTATCCACCGTAGTGGTTTATTTTTGCCAGCAATCATAGTTTTGATTTGGACAGGTACTGCCTGCTCTATGCAGCTATGAATGTGGTTGTACAGTGCTTTTGTGTACAGCTAATATTGTCTGAACCCAAGGAGTTGTTGTTTTTAGTTATGCCAATCAGAGCTGGATCCAGCACTAGGCAACCTAGGCAGTTGTCTGTGGCCTGTTGACTGGGGGGAGGGGGTGAAAAATCTAAAAAATTAACAATAAAAAAGCACATTTTGTTTAATTTATTTCACTGGATTCTGATCGATGATTCTGACCCGCATGTTAGTTTACATCGTCCTTTGTGAGTTGATGCAGCAGGCATCTTCTTAACTCATTGTCACCTTGGCTCCTTCCATTTGGGTAGGAGGGTGGAGGTGTGTTCTTTTATTTTAGAGACTGGTGTTTTTTTTTTTTTTCATTTTTGTCAGGCTTAAAAAATTTAAACTTGTATCTTCTACCTCCTGCCTCTCCTCTTGTCCCACGTCCACAAGTGATCAACTACTTATCTATCTGTTCTATATAGCTGCCTGTCAGTCTGTCTATCCATCTATCTATCTTCTATCTATCTATCTATCTATCTATCTATCTATCTATCTATCTATCTATCTATCTATCTATCTATCTATCTCTCTATCTATCTATCTATCTATCTATCTATCTATCTATCTATCTATCTATCTATCTATCTATCTATCTATCTCCAGGTTTAAAATTGTAAAAAATAACAAAAGTCACTAGAAGAAACTCCAACTGCACCAATAATTCCAATGAGATTTATTGTTCTCATTGGAATTATTGGTGCAGTTGGAGTTTCTTCTGGTGACTTTTGTTTTTTTACTGTTGTCGTTTTTCAACATTATCTAGTTCACCAGGTTTAAAATTGCCTGGTACTGCATTGCTGTACTTGTTTATTGCCCTGCTTAAAAAAAGAGAAAGTTCAATGGCAGCAAGTCGCTTCACTGGCTGAGCTGAAATGCAAGATCAACTTGTAACTGCCAGAGAGAGAGAGAGAGAGACAGAGAGAGACCTAGGCTGCCAAACCAGACAGTAACAATAATGTTACCCAGCAGTGCTGCAGTGCTGACTGAGCTTGGCCTGACTGTCCATGTCCACAGTGCCTGGAGGAATGTACTGAACTGCTTAACAAAAAGTAATAAGTAAGTCACTTCTCTCTGAGTCTCCAAAATACATAAGAAAAATACAGAAGGAGTGGAGTGAGCTGGCAAATTTTGTATCAGTTATACTGGTAGTTTGACACTGTGGTGCATCACACCTCTCAACTGGGTAATTTTCGCAAAATGTCTAGATTTTTGACTCATATTTTTGGTCTGTTCCTCATAAAACTAGTGGTTTTCTGGCAAATTACTGAGGACTGAAGTCATTAAATAATGACATACATTTGAATTTCAGAGTTCTGCATATCCTCCAGAAAATGCATTTTGCGACTGTAACAGCTGTATAAATTTAAAAGAGCAATATGTAAAATGTGTCCCTATTTTTGGGCCTTTGTTTCTCCCATTATTTTAGACATTGTCCAGAGTTCTTGTGCTAAGAGGTTCAGAGGTATGCAGTACATTAATTTATAGAAAGACAATAGCAGTGATTTTTTTTTTTACACTCCTTCCAAGTTCTTCCATCATGGGATTTCACATTACATCAGCCAATAATAAAATCTGTCAGATAGCTTAGCAGAGAGGATAAAAGCTGTCCCTCTTATTCCCTCTTAAAACTGATGCTTTTTGGAGAAAAGGTGGTGAATTACACTTAATAAATAATGATAACGGTTTCATAGGTTCATAGGTTCATAGGTTCATAGGACGATACCAGGCTATTGGCCAGAGGCCCTTATAAGCCTAGCCAAGAATTTCACCCATGTTCCCACAAAGTCAGCACCTGTTTTCCCTGTCCAGCAGGGACACAGGTGGGATCCCAGGGGTATATTTTTTGTTTCCCATCCAGTGGAGGAGGTTCCTCTTAGAGAGGGCTAGTGAGGTACTCTCCTTGACATGGAGAGGGAAAAAGGGCTTTGCCAAGTTGAGGTATGCTGTGTACACAGATTTGCCCTTGTCAATGGCCCTGGTCACATTTTCAAAGAAATCCACCAGGTTTAACAGGCAGGATCTGCCCTTAACAAAGCCAAATTGAGTCAGATCCAGGGTTTGGAGGTCACCTATGTCTTTATTTATGAGGTCTGTGATGATGCGTTCCATGGCTTTACAGATGAGGCTGGTCAGACTTATGGGTATATAATTCCCTGGGTCTGTTGCTAAGCCACCTTTGTGGAGGGGAATAACTGTTGCTTTTCTCTATTCCACAGGAACAAAGCCAGTGTTTAGGCTGTGATTGAATAGGGTACTTAATGGTGATGTTAGTTCATGTTTTACTTTCTTTAGAGGACAGCTTGGGACGCCGTCTGGTCCCATAGAGGCTATGTTTTTTGCCTTAGAAAAGGCTTCAATGACCTGCTCTTAAGATATGTTGGGGGGGGGGGGGAGTTGGGGCAAGGTTTGTAATAAGTTTAGAGTGAATAAGGGAGTGCAATTTTTACCAAATCTATCCACTAGCAGGATTGCGCTCTCTGTGGGATCAGTGTGTGTGATACTGTTAGTCACTAGTTTGGCACATGCTTGGGTACTACCTTTCAGGCTACATACATGGCTATAAAAGGCCTTATGGATTATCCTTGGATGTGATTGCTAAGTTTTTCTCAAAGTTACCCTTACAGGATTTGACACGTTGTCTTATTTGTCTGTTGAGGCTGAAGATGGTGCTTTTCCAATGTTGGGGCCTCGGCTTAGTTTTCTTAGACAGCAACTTTTTGCATTTGTTGTAAAGTTTGTTGATACTGGATGTCCACCAGGGTGGCTTTTTTTGTTTATGTGGGGCTCTGGTTTTGATTCTCTGTGGAACAACTGAGTCTATACACTTATAACAAGTGATTGTACAGGGCTTTAGTGTAAGCTTTAGTGTAGTTACCACTTCCAGCTGGGAGGTGGGGTTTTGAATGCATTTATACCTTCCTCTAGGAGGGTATAGTTTATTTTGGTGAAGTTTTTTAGTCTGACTTTGCCCTTTGTGAATTCTGGTGTTGGTGCCACTTTGAAGGTGACTGATTTGTGGTCAAAATTAACTAATAAGGGTCCAACAGTTGTGGTGGTGCATCTGTTTGTCATGCTAGCGAGGACCAGATCTAGTATGTTTGTTCCTCTTGTTGGGATTTGAACAATTTGTTCCATGGCATTTGAGTTAACAAAGTCAATGAACTTTTGCACTAGTGAGTTAGGGCTAGAGTAGGTTTCCCAGTTGATGATGGGATAATTGAAATCCCCCATGACCAGAGTGTCTGGTAATATTTGGATTGACTCCAACTTGGTCAAGTAGGCCTCATGCTCATCATGAGCCATGTAGGGGGATCTATAATTACCTCTGACTTGAATAGGGGTCTTACCCACAGTAATCTGAACTCGGAGTAACTCCATGGAGTTGTCCAGTCTAACTAGTCAGGAGGTGAATTTATCTGTAATATAGCAAGAAACACTGCCTCATTTGATTCTCACACATTCATTTTGGGGGTCTGAATGTGTGGAAGGCATTGTAACCTTGCAAGGCTGGGGCACTGTCTGAGGCCTTGAACCAGATTTCTGTGACTGCACACACATCTACTACCTCCAGTGATAGCTTCTAGAGTGTAGCAGCATAACCCTTATTTTGTTATGGTTGGCAATTTTGTTTTTGAGACCTTGCCTAAACAAGGCACTATGGGGGAGGCAAGAGCCTTTGCTAGCAGCTGAAAGCCTAATGGTGCCAGGTGCAAACCATCTCTGGCAAAGCAGAGAGGTTTGTCGACCATGTCATCCCAGGTGACAGAAACTGGATCCTCTTTGAATGACACCAAAAACTAAGTCAATTATTGAAATCAATCATTTTTTTGTTTATACAGTGGCATCATTCTAGGTGAGTGTAATATGCTGCTCAAGGCTAGGGACATACCTGCCTGGGACATATATTCAGAGGGCTCAATCATGTCTCTCTTCATATAGTCCAGTGAGGTACATCTCAGGTCGTTCACTCTAACATGAGCTATGACAGAGATATAATGGAACTTGTTTCTGAGAGACCTGAGTACATGCATGATCTGGCAAATCATGGCACTGGAAAGGCAGCTGACTGTGAATTTTTCCTTATCTAACTTGGTAAGTGGGACATCTGTGTGTCTCACTATGATGTTTCCAATGACAGGAAATTTGTTTTTTGAGTGTAATGCCTTAAGGGCTTGGTAGGCGAGACACTGGTACTGCTATGTGCCTTGGATGCTGTGGGAACGGTGTTAGTTGTAGCAGTCTTTTGTTCTGGAGGTCTCTGGTCTTTTGGTAATTTTTTTGAGAGAACCTCTGCATATGTTGATTTATGTGTTGGATACGTTATGTGTTGGATGTGTAAGAGTAGTGGTACTATGTGCATGAATAGTGGTGGTTGAGTTGACAACCTCTTCTGTATTACTGTTTTGAGTGCAAGAGAGCAGGGATTCAAGATTCTTGGTGTAGACACATCTCTCACACTCTGTACTAGAGTGAGTTATTAGTACAGGGCAGTTGCTACAGTGCAAGTCAACAAGGCTAGCAGGAGAAACAACATTTGTTCAACTGTCCATAATGTTGGGTTTGAAGAATTGTTATCACAAAGGGGGTACTTTCAGGACTGATCTAGAAGGTGCTCTGTAGTTGGGTATTTCTGACAGGGGGTTTTGGCTGGTGGTTTAATAGGTCACAGCTTACTAGCAATACTTCTTAGACCAGATGTATACTAAAGATGAGGACTACGGTAATGTACTACAGCTGCATCTAAGGGAAACATTGTCGAAATTATCTGTCTGGCTATGGTGCACAATTGAGCGGCAGTGTGCAGTGCTGCATGACATGCAAACAAAGAGAGATTTGTTTAGTTGTGGGGCTTAAATACCAGAAGCTAAAAACTTAAAAATAAAAAAAAATAAAAAAAAATGAGGGTGCTTACTCCACTCCAAGCCCTAGCCCAATCAGCAAACAGGTTCCAAATAGCACACTTCTCTTGCAAGGGTGCACAAGGGCCCTTTCTAATTAAAGATGGCTTGAAAAATGTGCTCAGAATACAACAGCCATTACAAACACACCTAGATGCAGCAAACCCATATCTGCACTATGCTACAGCTACTAGCTACACTAATTTATGCAGGAAACACTAAAAAATAAATGCTTTAAACAACAGAAAAACAGCAGTGAGACACTAAAAATGTTTTATACAGCAGGAAAACAGCAATGAGACACTAAACCATGTTTTAAACAGCAAACAAATCAGTTATTTAGAGCACTGCTTGGTGGGAAAAGAGAACAAACAGAACAGATGCTTTGCAAGCAGTGAAAAATAGCAAAAAAGCAACAGTGAAAACAACAAAATATGATTTAACAGGCACAGTAATGCAGACAAATGCAAGGCACACAGTGCAGTTTAGTTTACAGTAATAAAATACAGTATTACATAAGCAGAACACAATAAAAAGTGTAATAAATAGTATAATCAAGCAAAAAAAAGAAAAGAAAAACAGGCAACTCATGTTTTTTGGGAAGCTCAGAAGCCTCTAATTTAGTACAAGGAAAGACACATGCGCGCACACACACACACACACACACACACACACACACACACACACACACACACACACACACACACACACATACACACACACACGTGTGCGCACATGCACACAAACCTAGTAAATACAAAATTTTAGGTGTGTTTTCTTGTCATTATTTGGTAATGTGTTTTGCTTTCCACCTGAGGGCTACTTAATTAGCCATGCTGATGCACGATGAAAGCAAATGATTATTGATGTGTTTTTGGGAGGGATGACAGCAGCTATCAAAAAACAATTTAACCATTATATTTATATGATTTCTTCATGATCAAAGGTAGGATAACCTCTGAAAAGGGGCGCTCTCCTCTGAGATAATATGCTTGTGCATTGTACCTTATTAGAAGTCTCTGAACTTTTTATTGTAACATATTTTGGGGAGCTGACATAAAACCTGTATACAGCTAGTAAAACTAGCTTTTTAGAGAGCTTATGTTGTTGTAGTCGGGCACTATGTTTGGTTTCCATCTGGGGACTATCTGATCTCTGCAAAAAATGCTGGGGCAGGAGATGTATGAAATATTCTTTTATATTTCTCAATTATTTATTGGGATGGCATTTGTGTTTTGTATCAATGTACCTTATTAAAATGTGTGTATTTTTTACTACAAGTCCCAGAATTTTTTACTGTGAGCTGTATCAGGGAACTGACATAGCCACTTTTATTCAGCTACTGGCGTCAGCATTTCAGAGTGCTTTTGTTGTCACTGTCTGCTGTTGTGCTTGGTTTCTACCTGAGGGCTGTTGGATCACTGTTTTTTCAGTGTTTTATGTTAATTGGAGAGAAAGACAGACAGATAGTGGGATATTTGTATGATGGGGTGGGACTGCATGCCATGGGTGGAATGCGTGTGGCTGGGAGTGGTGGGGGTGGTGGTCCATTTTCATGTCTAGGGCTCCATTTGACCATGATCTGGCTCTGATATGAATAGCTTCCAAGATCTGGTCCATAGTGTTAATGGGCTGACAGTGTTAAACGATTCAAGGAATAATGCATTGTGATGTGAAGGAGGGTAACAATTTAAGCTAAATTTGTCTGCCAGACCTTTTGCTTTGAGTTCACTGCAGTGCTGGGCACTACTCAGAGTATGATTGAAAAAAGTCTTCTGATTGATTATCTTTCAAATAATTATTATTTATTATTTATTGACATTTGGTAACCAGGAAAGTCCATTGGATCAGAGATTAATTTTCAGTGGAGGCCTGGGAAGAAAAGCTCCAAATACAAGTTACAAAGAAATAGCATAACATTGTAGCAGCAAGTATACAGTGTATAAAAAGAAGATGAAGTACAGTCACAATGACACAATACAGAATAATTATATAAGCTCCAAAATACAGTTACAAAGAATAGTGAAACATTGTATCATCAACTATACAGAATAAACATCAATTACAGAAGGTATATACAGAATTTATTTAGTGTTTTTTTTTTTTTGTCATACAGTTAGACAATCTAAGAATAGGGTTAATCTGCTAAACTGCTAAAATAGTCCAAATAGCTTATAGTGGAGTAAGACTACAACTAAGCAATACAATAGGAAGAGTGAAAACTGGTGGGTGAATAATTAAGGAATATTATTAGGTAGTTCCTAGTGAAAGTAATTTAGTCATGATGGTTTAGGCCAGTTCTTGCAGGAACATGTTTGATTATAAGGTAATGGGACTTTGGTGCAATTTTGAAAGCTTTGATGGAGTCTGTTTGAGTAATAAAAGAGGGTAGAGCTTCCTAAAGTTTGGCAATGGGGAAGGAATAAAGGCTTTGTCCTGCACATTTGTTGGGTTTTGATATGCTTATGAGCTGTTTAGTTGATGACATTAGATGTGTTGGGATGTATGTTTGTTACACAGTCTGAAGAGAGGGGCAATAATTAGGGTTATAGAGTAGTGTCTGGATGAGTGTTAGTTGGGAATATTATAGACAGCGGGATAATTTGTGCCAGTTTAAACATTTTAAGGCTTGGCAGTGGTGTGTTCAGGTTGGCATATTGGTGACAAATTTCACTATTTTGTAGTAGCAGGACTGTAATTTATTCTTGAGAGTTGTGCGTAGGTTAGTGAAAATGGGGCTACCATAGAGGAGAGTAGGGAGGAGTAGACTGTTAGCCAATTTTATCTTGGTGGGCATATCCATAAAGAGTTTGTGCCTATGTTAAACCAAGTTTAAAAAGGGCCTTCTTGATTGTATTGTGAATATGACTTTAAAAGGAGAGTTTGTCATCGATTATAATACCCAGAAGTTTTGATGGTTTTACTAGCTCGATTTCAGTATTGTTATGTGAGAAAATCTTAAAGTCTTGAGTTAGAGGTTTTGACGAAAATATTAAGAGTTTGGATTTTTTTGGACTGAGTAGAAGTTGAGCATCATTTAGCCAGGATTCAATAGAAGCAAAGGCTTTTTGTGTTAGAAGTTGGAGATCTGACAGGCTGTTGGCAGCGGTGATTATTGTTGAAGCATCAGTGTATTGAATGAGAGTAATAAGACGGGATGCTTTATGTAGGTTGTTAATGAATGCATTACATAGTAGTAGTAGGCCAAGAATTGACCCTTGGGGAATTCCGGTTTTGGTTATGATATATTTGGATTGCTTGTTTTGCCATTTGACAGACTGTTTCCTTTCAGAAAGGTAGTTGGAAAACCAAGCTAGTGCATGTGGTTAGCAGTTTAAGGATTCAAGTTGTAATAGTAGTTTAGGGTGTGATACTGTACTGAAAGCCTTAGACAGACCTAGTAAAATAACTGAAGTTAGTTGACCAGCATCTAAGACTTTGTTAACAGTATTAGTGAAAGACAATAAGGCTGTGGTTTTGCTGTGGGCAGGGCGAAAGCCATGTTGGGTGGGGACAAGTAGGTTATTGTTGGTGAGATACTTTAACAACCAAGTACGGATACACTTCTCTAGGATTTTAGATAAAGGAGAGAGAACAGAGATGGGCCAGTAATTAGAGAAATCATTGGTGTTGCCACCTTTATGTAAAAGTGTTATAATGGAGTTTTTTCAAAGTTGAGAGATGCATGATTCGGAGATGGAACAATTGATGAGAATGCTGACTGGGTATACAATAGCATCTGCAGCGAGGTTTAGGTATTCTGCTGGAAGTCTATCTACAGAGAGAGAATATGGTTTTAGTTTAGTTACCAGTATATGCACCAGAGAGGTGGCCACAGGTTGTACTGTAAATGTTGGTGAGGGTGGACTGTAGTTTGTGTTGTCATTTACAGGGGAGAGGTGTGTGTTAGCCTTAAGAAAGGAGAAATCTGTATTGCTGTCTAGACCATAAGAGTTAAAGTTTGTTTGAGTAGAGAAATCATTGATGAGTTTTTGAATGTTTTCAATGAAGTGAGTGTTAAAGGCTTGGGCAATTTTTTGTGGGTCTTTTTAGGCGATGGTGTGGGATTTTGCTGAATACCCAGATTGAGGAGTGAGGAAATAGATTTCCAAAATGTTTTTGCGTTGTTGTTTTGGGAGTCTAGTTGATTGGAAAAGTAAATAGCTGCTTTCTAATCATTTTTAACTTTACTCATACTAATCATGGACGCATGATCCCTGCAGACCTGTTTATACTCCTCTTTCTGAATAATGGCAGAACATGTTTTACACATAAAATTTTCTCAGCCGATTATAAAATGTGTTTATTTGACAGTTCCACCACAGGGATTACCCCTGAATTTCCTGCCATACCTGTGCCTAATAAGCACTGAGTTATCTATACATTGATTGAGATGGCTGTAAAAATCATAAATAAATTTGGTGGCTTAAGGATTGGGTCAGCAGCAGAAAAAACACTTTTGAAATTCTTAAGGCCTTCAGATAGGGATGTAAGATTGTCTTTGGTGTAGTGCCTGCATAAAGTTAAGTTTGTGACAGTTTGGTGCTAATTTTGATGGGAAAAGGTACAGTATGGTGGTCAGAATTGACTAAGGAGGATAACATTAGTAGGTGTTCAGGTAAAAGTGGCATTTATCATTATCTCTCTTCTGGGAACAGTTTATTCTAGGGAGCTGGTATTAACAATATCTAGGAACAAATGATGGGTATATTTATTGCTAGTTGTTTAATACTCCCAACTGTTGGATGTATACCTGAATATACGGTACTGGGATTAATAGACAGAGAATGGTAGGAGTCCTTATTGAGGTTCTCAGATGACGGTGAAGATGAGCTGCAATTAGTAGTGATGTAGAAAACGATTTTATCAACTATGACAACAATGTCAAGGGACTCATATTCAGAATCTTGAAGTACTTAGCACTAGTTAATATTTGAGCAAATAAAACAGATGATCTCCCACTTCCGAGGGATACTCTGAAAGAGTAAGATGTGTTGTACCTTGTTAAAGGTGGAGCGTTATTAAAACACCTAAATCAAATTTTTGTAGCAACACATATACAGATGAGCTCCGAGTTCAGAAAGGATACCAAATCAGGCAGTTGTTTGCTCAAATTCCTAGCATTGCACATAGACACTTTAATACAGACTGGATTAGAATTTATTAGGCATAATTGTATGGTTGCCATCTGTTTCAGTTTATGTAGGACCATCTCCATTTCAGTAGCTGTATCCTGAAAAAACATGAAAATGACAAATGCCCTGAGATTTTAGGACAAAACTAAGCTTTCTCTAACAGTTATATAAAACAATTATTTTGTATTTGAATCACCTTCATTTTTTATTAAACAATAAAAACAACTCAAATTCTCCAATAATTTAGTTTTATTTTGACAAGAAAGTGAAGTCGAGTCTTTGTATTAGTTGTAGATATGCCTTGTCATGCAAAACATCATGTTTCCATAAAAATGTCCCACTTTGGGAATATGAAAAGGTAGTAAACCTACTGATGAACTGTATGTAAAGCAGACACTATGACACTGAAAGGGTCAAAAAAGTCTTAAACAATATGGTCCTGAGGAGAGTGGTGAAGGCCAGTCCTGTCAAAGAAGCTGACAGCCATTGCCTCCCATTCTGACACATATTAGATCCCCCAAGAATGACAACAGTTAATAGGTCAATTTTGAATTCAATTATTTTTGTTTGAAATTGTGGCATCATTTTTAGAGAAGGCAAGATACTGCCCAAAACAAGTGTCTTAATTGCCTAAAGTGTTTGCATATACAGGCCTACAACATATCTCTGCACAGAAGCATAACTGGCTTAACTAGTGCCTTGTGCCGATATCATGAACAAGCACCCCATCCCCTCAGCTATTCAAGTGAAGAGTAAAAAAAAAATGGATGCTCCTTCTACTGTTACACCTACCAGGTGTCCAGATGCACAAACCCCCCCACTAGGCAATTCAGGTCCTGTTTTTGTTCCGTCTCCATGACAATTCTCCTTTTTACCAAAAAAAATAATAATAATAATAATTTTTTCTTCTGTTAATGGAGCAGGCAGTTTGCTACAGTTTAGACCACACACAGAGGCTTGACCACAAGCTGGTATTGCACTAGAAATCAGGATCAGCTGTTTGCGGC
The DNA here is from genome assembly GCF_019279795.1 of Protopterus annectens. Classification (NCBI taxonomy): domain Eukaryota; kingdom Metazoa; phylum Chordata; order Ceratodontiformes; family Protopteridae; genus Protopterus; species Protopterus annectens. The sequence goes on along the minus strand of NC_056725.1, from coordinate 934,764,059 downwards.
CACCCCACCCCAACACTTTGCACTCAGGGCAGTTGCCTCTCTCGCCTTGCCCTTGCTACACTACTGTCACTGCATCTCTCTTACGGCAAAATATCTAAGGTCTTTTAGTCCGCTGTGGTGACAAAGAGATCATACTCTTACTTGGAGTAAAGACATCTAAGGGCTTTGGTCACATCCTGGATCCTGATGCCAGAGAGAGACACCTGCATGTGACCCTAGAACTGCATAGCCTGATAAGCAGAACATCAACATGTTTTAATTATAGAATCACTTATTGCTAATGCACTTCATATGTGGTTACAACTTCAGGAGTCCTTATGGGAATAGGCATGGAGCTAGGGGACTCACTTGTGCTGTGGGTAAAGGTGCAGGCGAAGATGTGCTAGAGAAGCTAGTGTTATGTTGCCTAGTGAAGTTCAAAAAAGGTCATGGCAGCTTATGTAATGATTTTTTAACAGCCGTGGCAAAAGTGAGTGTATTGTTAACTGATCTATGTGTTAGATGGTTGCAATGTTCAATGTGCAGTGTATAATGTAAAGTCACTTGCTAACACTTTTAGTGTGCAGGAGGTTAGACCTCACGTATGCACACCTCTCACATGTGGTATCAGTAAATGATAAAAGTAAAAGAATAAGCATGAAGCAGTAGCTTCAGTGCTCATAGCTGCTGAAGTGAGTAGACTGGCAGCAGATAGCAACAGAACAAACTGCAGACCCATGTCAACAGATACCAATACATGACTAGATGTTAGTAACTACTTCACTGGTGAATTATTCCTTGTCACATTAGACATGCTGGGTTAGATTATTCAATGTCTGAATCATATTTACTAGGAGAAATATTAGCAACTATATATATATATATATATATATATATATATATATATATATATATATATGTATATACACACACATATATATATATATATATATATATATATATATATATATATACACACACACACACTGTATGCACACACACACACACACACACACACACACACACACACACACACACACACACACACACAGATGATTCCACTTTGATGGCTGAAAGTTAGGAAGAGTTAAAGAGCTTGCTGATAAATATGAAAGTAGACATCAAAAAAGCTGGCTTGCTGCTCAGCGTATAACAATATACCTATGTTATCTTGTTCTATGAATGCTTTTTCGATTGATTGAGGAAAGAAACAGAAGTAGTACAGATTTATTTTCCTGTGCTGAAAGTTCTCTGCAGATGGGTATTGGAGTCATAAAATCAATGGTTGCTTAATTTTGGAAGGAAAGCCATGCCAAATCTGGATAAGAATTTAAAAAAGCAAAGGCATCATGATATCAACAAAGACCCATGCATTCAAACTGTGTTTTACCCCAGTAATAACTTTTAGTTACAGGGATGTGAGAGCTGGACTATAAGGCTTTGTGCTGGAATATTGATGTTTTTGAACTGTGGTGCTGGAGGAAACATTTGAGAATTTCTTGGACTGCAAGAAGATGAAATCAGTCAGTGCTTAAAGAAATAACCCCCTACTCTTCAGTGGGAGGTCTGATAATAAAACTGAAACTCAAATCATGTGGCTATGTAATACAAGACAACACAGGATTTATTAGAGAAGGCACTGATGCTGAGAACAATAGAAGGCTAAAGACAAAGGGGGTGATGGAGGTTATGATGGATAGGCTGCATTGCTGAAGTAATAAAAATAATGTGCCCTACAGTCTGTAGGCAGATGACCTGAAACTGGATAAACTGATTACATGCGTTACTGATAAGGCATGACTGCAAAGCAACTTGACTAAACTGACCATTTGGACACTGGAGAATAATATGCTAATAAATACATCAAAGACTAAGCATATAAGATTTGGGAAATATAAAGTGAAAGGTGAATATTTAATACAGCATACAGTGACTGGAAACTGTAGACCCATTTAAGGGCCTGGGTATATGGGTAGAGCCAGCTTTGAGTTTTTCTAATCTTATCAACCAGTTGGTTAATGATAGTTAAAGAGCTATAGGTTGTATAAAGTCTAGGAAATCAGAAATGAAGAAATCATTGTTTGTTAGTTACGTGAGACCAAAACTTGATTGTGGAATAACAATATGGAAATCTTATAGGAAAACAAGCATGAGTAAACTGGGAAGAGTACAGCGGAAATATACCAAGGGCATCCATGGATGTGAAAAGTTAAGTTATTATGAAAGACTAAAATGAATAATAATATGAACTTGTACAGTGTCTCTTACAGATATTTAAGAGGAGACTTTATTTATTTATATATGGCATTTAGAGACAAGTACCTCTGGGAATGTTTGGAGTTATCAAAACGTGGTAGAACATCATCAGACAACCTATGTAGACAATTCTATAGGAATGAGAAGTGTAGTAATTGGTTCTCTGACAGAGCAGCTGATGCATGGAACAGACTAATTACATTAAACCAAGTACGTGTTTAGATATTTTAAAGAACAGCCTGGACATTTATTATGGGAACAAGTGTTTTGGTATATTGCTATGCTAGAAGGGCATTAATGCCCGTGCTTGAAACATTTGTTTGTATGTATGTAAAATGACTTTGCAAGAAACAGTTATTAACAGGTAGGTTCAGTGTGTCAAAGTTCTTGAGGTCAAAAAGAGTCTGCTTCAAATAAACAACTAAACAGCAGCAAAAACTGGTGAACTAACACAAAGATTAGATATTAACTTTCCTAAAACCTTTCTATCCTGCCAGTGATTCCCCCTACTAACTAGTAATTTATCTTTGTAACCACACGTTTCCCAGTATAGCAGGCTTCCTCTTTATTTGCAACTCTCTTTTCATCTTTATACATTGAATTAGGTATGTTTTACTGGAATCAAATTATTCCATTTTGCGGGAATTTTATTACCCCATAAATTAGTGGGTTGTTCTGCAACTGTTATATGCTGCAAACAAACTTTTCTTAGTATACCTCCCACTGAATGTACTTTATGACCCTACATACTTATGAGTTTCTTTTCAAATTGCAGTGTACATATTTTATTTCCTGTTATATTTGTGTCTATCCTTTAAAATTTACTAGAAATTGTTAACATTAACATTGCCATTTAAATGTTATATTTCTGTGCATCATTAAATCGATAGAAACTGTTAATACTATTTTTTTAAATTTGAAATTCCTTTTTCTGTAATTTTCTGAATTTTTTTCTGGAGCTTTTCTCCCCAGGCCTCCACTGAAAATGGGCTCTCATCCAGTTGGACTATCCTTGTAAACAAAAGTAAAATAAAAATAAATAAATAAAAAAGTGAATGAACTAGATCCCAAGATGCAGTTTTAACTTGAAGGACTTGAGAAAAACAGTGAGAAATGTTTTTTTCAGCTGATAATTTCCAGATAAATGTATGAAATTAATTACTGTGATGTTATAAGTAAAATACAGCTCACCAAGCTCTGCTAAACTTTGTGCAGGAGATACAAACCAGTTGAAATAAGTGCAATATACAAACAAAACACAGTTAGCACTTTAACAAGTTCATTACACTACAGCTCAGCACTATGAACTACAAAATGGTGGCCTACACATTTACACTTCTTGTATACTAGGCAAACACCTGCTTTGAGGGGAAAGCACAGTTTAGTAACAAAGTAATAACAGATGGCCAAATGCTTAGAAAAATCTCAGGCCAAACAGTAGCCGGTTCCGATGGGTGGGAGCAGAACCATTCTTCCTCTCACGAGTAATAGCAGAGCTGGATCATGGTCAAATGTAGCCCTAGATAGGGTCATGTATCAAGGCCCACCACAGATACATACAGGGGGTCTATGTTAAATCATCAGACACTTAAAAAAGTGAATGATGGTTTATTGAACCCATGTAAGTGAAAGCTTACAATCTCAAACGCTAAGAACAGCGATTTTTTTTCCAAGGGAAAAAAAAATCGCTGTTCCACAAAAAAAAATAAAAAATAAAAAAAAATTTTAGAACATTACATCCCCTACTTAAATATACCAACTCCGAGATTGCACTACAGTCACAAAAATGGCAAAGTAACAGAAGCGGACAAACGATTTCTTTCCCAGGGTAAGAATCCACTTATATGCCGTTTCACTATTTTGCCCTTTTCTGCTTTCCAGTTCGATCAAGACCCATTTGAAAGAATGCTTTGTCGATCATTTAATAGGAACCCCATACAGCAGCCCCCCCTGTAGCCCCCCCCAGCATACACAGCAGCCCCCCCCCACCCCTGCAGCTATTGCAGTGTCCCATTACTACATACTGCTTTATATATGTGTGGAAGTATAAAACAAGTAGTAAACAGAAAATGTAAGTTATCTGTGTACATGAAGACAAAAGTGAATACCCCACATACAGGTAGAAATACAAATCCTTTTAGATAAACATCTCACCAAGTAGCACTAGTGTCTAACTTAACATGTGGTGCGACAGTTGGCTAAAACATTCCCCGCTTCCAAGAGTTATGGATAATTTGGAAATAAAGTTCAAGCTGATATATTGCTAAAAATATATAGCCACAGTAAAGAAGGAGTGGGACTAGAAGATTTGGCTGTGGGTGGGAGGGTAAGATAAATCTATTACCGAGTCTTGAGACTTACCAAAAGATTATGGAAATTAAAGAAATAAAAGATATTATGGGAAGACGGATAGGGACGTTAGGTCTTAATAAAAGAGATCAGTTGTTAGTTAAAGTAATAAAATAATTCTGTGTGGAAACTGGCAGGGAAGAGTTCATAGTTAAGAATGCACTAAGATAAATAGAGGAAGTTAGGAAGAGCAGGATGAAGGTCATACTGAAAGGCATCAACACTGACCACATATGCACTATTTGTATCCATTGCTGAATGCCCATAGCGCACTACCAAACAATAATCATCTCCCTTTCACACTACCTAACACCCTCTGCCTGCGGTGGCTGCCCCCTTGACCCCACCCTACCTATGCCTCTGCCAGAATAATACATAAACTATGCTTATTTATTTATTTTTTAAGTGAATCATGGGCACTATCATATCACCTCAGACAGAAGAGTGAGTGCTTTAACAAAACCTTAAAGTTGATACTGTGAAAGGCTATAGAACTGGATGGGAATAAATGTGGCCAACTACTTCCATATCATCTCTTTGCTACAAGATAAGTACCCTCTACACTGGAGTCATATCATTTGAACCTCTGTATAACAGACATCCTGGAGACTATATATATATATATATATATATATATATATATATATATATATGGGTCTACTGCTTTTGTTCGAATTACATTTGGTCAAAAATGATTAAATGATTTAAGGCAGCCCACTTAACCGAAAATGCATTTCACTGAAAACCCATTTGGTCGAATTCCATTTGGTCGAAAATGGAATATAGCCCCTGGACCACTGCAGTGCGACCCTGGAGTGAGAATATAAAGTAAGGGGGGTGCGGGACATAGCCCCCCACATAATTGCAGTGTATGCACTATTATATACATGTGTATCCATTAAAATACATTGAAACATATAACATCAGTAAAAACTAGTTGATTTTCGACCAAATGGAATTTGATCAAATGAGTTTTTAATCAAATGAGCTTTCAGTGACGTGGGCTGCCTGAAATCATTTTCAACCAAATGTAATTTGACCAAAAGCAGTAGACCCATATATTATATATATATATATATATATATATATATATATATATATATATATATATATATATGAAGAAACCATACAGATGGAAAGACCCATTTAAAAGTGTGCTAAAGCATTTTTCAGACCTGCAAAAAAAGTTAAAAACTATAATGCCCATAATAAAAGTAGATATGGAGAGAACACAGGAAACACGACCAAAGTATATAACAAAAGTTTTTGTCTTAAACAATTTAAAAAAGTAGGTAAGGTACTTGTGTTTGCAACCAACTGCTGAAATTAAGTTCCTTGCAAACTAATAAGAGATGGACCTTTTGAAATTATAGAAAAAAATAAAGAAATGAACTAAATTATAGGTGAGACTATTAGGAAAGGGAAATCAGAACATTTATACCACATAAATGTTTTGAAAAAAGGAAGAGAAAATTAAGTAATTAAGTTTATGTAATAAGTATATTTTCTGAAGAAGGTAAGGTTCCCACACTATGACCTGAAGTAAAAATATGGAAAGCTTTATCAATGTCTCAGAAAAAAATGAAATAAAGGAATTTGCCCCTAGAAGTAAGAACATATTCTCAGAATTGCATGGTAATGCCAGATTAATCCGATATAACATAGAGTTCATGACTGCTAAGGGTAAATCTGAAACCATACTGAATTACAGAAACCCAGTGCTAAGCAGTTATAGAAGACGTACCAAAGATGCTTATGGAAGAAGTACAGAAAATGTTTGTTCGTGAAGGGCCGATCTTGTCTCCTGAACCTCATTGACTTCTTCGAATCAGTCTCAAGAGCCGTGGATGAGGGTAAGGTGGTCCACACAGCCTATCTGGACCTCGCCAAGGCCTTTGACACCCCCCCACTCTGGAATCGTAGATAGACTTGCTAAGCTGGGCATTAATCCCTACATCACTTTATGGGTTGCCAACTGGCTTACTGACCGAACCCACACTGTAAAAGTAGCCGACTCCAAATCCAGCTCCAGACAAGTGACAAGTGGAGTACCTCAGGGTTCAATCCTGGGACTGCTCTTGTTTGGCACCTACTTCTCTGAAGAACAGGCCAACACTAAGGGACTCTGGCTAACAACGTTCACAGATGACTGCAATCTGGGAGCCATTATTGAATCCCCAAATGATGTGGTTACTCTACAAAAGGGCCTTACAGAAACAGATGTTTGGTGCCAGAGCCATGAGCTCAAGCTCACTGCCAAGAAATGTGTAGTTATTCCCTTTGGGAAAAAACATGTACTCATGAATTACCAGTAGGTGGCAGTACACTAAACACCGAAAGTGTGATAAGGGACTTAGGGACACAGGTGGACAGTGGTCTCACCTTCGATAAACACATTGTCACAACACTCAATAAATCCTTCTATGTGGCACACCTCATCAAAAAGGGCTTTTCATCCAGAAAAAAGGAGGTAATTGTTTCACTGTACTCATCCCTCATTAGACCCATTATAGAATACAATGCTCCCATTTGGTATGTACCTCTCAAGACATCTGCAACAACTGGAAAGGCCACAGAAATACCTCACTAAAAGAATCACAGGCCTAAAGCAGATGTCCTATGCTGACCACCTTAAAAAACTCCAGCTATACTCTGTCACATATTGTCTACTCAGAGGCGATCTCTGCTTAACATACAAGGCCATGTCAAACCCAGAGCTGTTGGACATGCTACATTTAAAGAAATCCCAATCCCTCAGAGCCACACACTCCAGGGATCTAAACTTTGTCATCACAATAAACAAAACATGCTGGAGGGATACGTTGCTGACCCAGAGACTCCCCAGACTCTGGAATAGACTGCCCATACATGTCAAGCAGAGCGCCTCTTTGGCCCTCTTCAAAAGGAACCTTAACGATTAGATGGGAGAGAGGAAATTCACCCCAGGGATCACATCAGTCACCCTGCTAGGCAAGAGTCCAGGGAAGTAAATAGTGTGGGAAGAAATAGCCAGGGAATTGTTATGGCTAGGTTTGTATAGGCCCTAGGGCTGATAGCCTAGTATCAACCTATGAACGTATGCATAAACATGATGCCATAGAAGAGTCAAAATATGAGTGGAATAGCCCCACTGTGTTGTTCCCCATTCTTAATGAGTTTACAGTATTTTAATGAATTCATATAATTAAATAGCATGTCTAAGTGTGATTCATATGCCATGCCCAAAGTAGATGAACTGATTGAAAAATTGGGCAATACAAAAAAAAAGGTTTTTTTTTTCCCACTTTGGAATTAACCAAAGGCTACTAGCAAGTTCCAGTAGCCCCACAAACTAGGAAAAAATAGATTTTCCTTGGCAGATGAGCTCCTCAATTACAGAGTCCTGCCTTTTAGTTCTCGAGGAGCACATAGAACATTCACAACGCTGATGGGCAAAAATGCCATTTTAGGCTCCCTATGCTAAGAAACATTGACTGCTAACCCAGCTAAATGCAAGTTAGTCATGACAGAAGCTCAATATTTTGATTATGCAATAATCTGAGTCATAGTGAAACCACAAGCTTTGAAAGCTGAAGTGGCACAAAACCAGCCTATTCCAAGCACTAACCAACATGTTAAGGTTTTTGTCTGCTTGGCTAGCTGTTACCATAAATGTATTCATAATTTTGTTGCTTTTCCTTGCCCCATGACTGACCAGACCAAGCATAAGGCTGATATGAAGGTTAAATGAACAGCTGAAGCAGAATAGGCCTTTTAGGTAACTAAACGTTACGTTACATTTACAACCAGTACTAGTGCCTGCAGATTTTTACAAGAAATTCTTAGTACACACTAATGCCTCTGAGGTAGGCAGGGAGTCAGTCTCATCTCAGGATGTCGATGGGTGTGAACAGCCCGTCACATAAGAAAGCTCAATACAGCTTTGAGATGTTATTCAGCTACTGAGCGAGTACCTTGTTATAAAATTGGTCCTCAGCACCTAAAAGTACTGTTTGTTGGAGAGGACCTTTTTATTAATGACTTGTCCTGTCCCTCTACAATCCCTCTTCAATGGCTGTACCAGCAAAAATATTGCACTCCAAACAATCCGAGTGGGTTTTAACTTTCCTGATTCTAATTTAATGATTTATCATCATTCTGTTCACAGGTACGTAAATGCTATCTTGGTCTAACAACTCATCCAGCCAGCAGGGCTTTGACCAGTGGTTCTGCAGTGGGCGGATCATGTTTTTACCAGGCTGAGGAGTGGTGATTCATCACTGTGACACAGCAGAAATTCCCTGAGGCTCCAAGAGCAGAATACATTTTTTACATTTATTTTATTGAATTGCACTTCTTAACACTTATAGTTGTGCTCAGGGTTGCCAGACGTCCCTATTTGGGTGGGCGGGACTGTCTCGAGATCAGCAGCCTGATCCCGAGTCCCGCCCTGCCGGTTTAAATCCCGGCCAGCCTCCGCTTTGTTTGTTTTTTTTTTTTTTTTTTTTGATTGTCCCGTATACCTGGCATACGGGTCAATCACAATTTGCTAAACACGGAGCTTCTTGTGTTCCACATTAAACACAAGAAGCTCCGTGTTTAGCGATTTTTGATTGGCCCATATGCCGGTATACGGGCCAATCAAAAATCACTAAACACGGAGCTACTTGTGTTGAATGCGGAACTGCAATGCATTAAACACTAAACACGAGAAGCTCCCGCATTAAAGACCTTTTTTTTTTTTTTTTTCTGGTCTTCAGTTGTTGAAGACCTTTTTTTTTTTTTTTGGTCTTCACTTGCCATGAGAGACCTTCTTCTTCTTTTTTGTCCCTACCTGGGGTGCTGGAAATCTGGCAACCCTGGTTGTGCTATACAGCTAATCTACTACATTTTGCTCTGTTATAAAACTTTTTTTTTTACATTTTTGCACTGTTTAATACTGTTTCACTGTATTTTCATTGCTTGCTAGTGTTTCATTACTGTAATTGCATTTTTATTGAATTATTTAACTGTAAAATGCTTTTTCATACTGAGAGTTGTATTTTCTGTTTGTGAGTGCTCTTTCTGTGCTTTTCTGTGCATTTTCTGTGAGGTATCTGTGTTGTAGTAAGTAGCATAGTCTGGATAGAGGCCTGCTGTATCCAGGCCCTTTTGTTTTGCTTGTTGAGTTTCCTGTGTTTCTGGCAGCCGTCTTATGCTGGTAGAGGCTTGTCTTCTCTGTTAGTGAGAGTAACAAGGCTCCCTGACTGTCTCTAGCATGACTGATTGGTTGAAAGTGCAGGGGTAAGCAGGACTGGGTAGTAAGTCAAGGTTCTAGATTCTTCCATCTTTCCTGGTATCTAAATCCTGTGTTTGCAGGGTGTTGCGCTTGTTTGCTCATCACACACGCACTGCCTCTGCACTGTTTAACCCATTGTGAGGTATCTCAGTTGCATTTTTTTCTCTTACCAGCACTCCTGTGTAGCTGACACCCTCCTTTGCAACTACTGTGTTGATTTTATCCAGCCCTACTCACATCTATAGATACTCTATTCTGATAGTACTCACTCTACCATCCTTGACCTGTCTTCCACAGATTCTGACAACCATGGATGGACAATTTCTTGTGGTTTCTCCTGCTAGTCTGGTTGATATGGGCATCCTGAGACAGTGTAGCAATTGCCTCATGTACACAGATAATCCTCTTCGTCTACCACTTAGGAACACAATATGTGAGAGATGCAATTACATTAAGGCACTAGAATCCCTGCTGTCTGTCTGCACAAACACCACAAACACCACACCTCTAACACCAGCCAAACCTGTACAGTACATTACTACATATGTGGAGGTTCTCAACAAAAACATAACTAAACAAAAGAGACATCAGAAGAAAAAGCATACATGCACATTACAACCCACTGCACCAAACACCACACATAGTACACATGCCTTTGTCTCACAGCCTCTAAGGCTCAGTCATAAACCCAACATACTAGTCATAGGAGACTCTATCATGAGACACAAAGATGTGCCTCTCACCAGGCTAGACAAGGGGAAAGTCACAGTAAGTTGCTTGTCAGGTGCTAGAATCTGCCATATCACTCACACACTCAAGTCTCTCAATAACAGGTACTGTTTTGACTCTGTCAGTCCATGTTGGTGTGAATGACTTGAGACGTACCTGTCTGGACTATATGAAGAGCGACATGATTGAGCTCAGTTAATATGTTTCCCATGCAGGTATGTCCCTAGCCTTAAGCAGCATCCTACCATCACCTAGAATGCTGCCTCATTACAAACAGAAAATGATTGACTTTAACAATTGGCTTAGTTTCTGGTGTCATTCCAAGGGGATCCAGTACCTGACAGTCTGGGAGGTCATGATTGACAGACCACGATACTTTGCCACAGATGGCCTTCATCAGTCTCCCATGGGCTTCAGGCTTCTGGCAAAGGCTCTTGCCTCCCCCATAGTGCCTTTTTAGGCAAAGTCATGAGGACAAAATTACCAGCATGAAAAATTCTTCTAAACAAAATTTAAAGGTCATGCTGCTATACGCTAGGAGTCTTAGCATAAAATTGCACTCATTGCAACATTCTTCACCATGGAAGATGCTGACATTTGTGCAGTCACTAAAACATAGTTCAAAGCTGCGGTGAGCACCCCAGCCTTACCAGGTTACTTGTCCTACCATACTTTCAGACCCCAAATGGAGGGCTACAAAGCCAAAGGAGGTGGAGCTGTAATATTTATCAAAGACATAGACACCTCCAGGCTGGTCAAACAGTATGACGCACAGGAGGCATTCCAGGTGCAGTTAACTGTTAACAAAACACCTATTCAAATCATAGCTAGCTACAGACCCCCAACCATGAGTCAGGAGGCCTACTACACCTATCTGGACTTACTTGAACCCATTATGATTCAACCCTGTACCCTGATCCTGGGCAACTTTAACTACCAAACATAGAGTGGAAGACCTATTCTATCTCAAACACCAACGCTCAGAAATTCCTTTACTTTGTCAATGCCAGTGCACTGGATCAGCTGGTTGACACCCCCACAAGAGGTCAAAATATCCTGGACCTGGTACTAACCAACATGAGTAGCCACTGTAGCACCCCTACAGTGTCATCCTACCTGGTAAGATCCGACCATAAAGCAATCACTTTCAAAGTCACCATCTTCCCTGATGCCCCCTTTACCATGGTCAAACAAAAAACTATTCCAAAGCTGACTACAACCTCCTCAGAGCAGGTATACGCAGCTTCACAGCCATCATCCTTTCAGATGGAACAAGCACTAATGTCCAAGCCTACACCAAAAAACTATATGAGCACTCATATAGCTGCATGGACTCAGCAATACCTGACAGGACCAAATCATCTTCCTCAAAGAAGAGTAAACCTGTCTGGTGGACAGCAGCAATAAACAGACTATAAAAAAGGAAAAAACTGCTGGCCAGGACCAAGAAGGAGAAGGTGCCAAGTTGGAAGCAATCTCTCCTTTGTCTGAACAAGCAAATAAGGTCACTGGTGAAATCCTCTAATGCTAACTTCGAGTCCAAATAGGCCACATCCACTAAGGACAGTCACAAGGCCTTCTTCGCATATGTCTGTAATCTCAAAGGTAACTCCCAAATCTGCTCTGAACTGGTGGTCAAGAATACCACATACACAAATGCCATAGATATAGCCAACCTGCTGTCAGACAAGTTCAGTAAAAACTTTATCCCCCTGTCACCCCATCAGTAAACCAGGACATCCCCAGCACTTGCGCCCACACCCCTCATCACCCAGGGATTAGGTCACTAATTCCCTCTCTAAGGCAAGAAATACAGCCTCCAAGGGACCCGAAAACATCCCTGGCTGTGTCCTACATGACCTCAGGCAAAAGCTCTCAGCACCACTAGGCACCCTATTCAACCAAAGCCTGTGCACCAGCCTCAACTCAGCAGAATGGAAGACAACCACTGTCATCCTCTACACAGAGGTGGAGTGTCCACCGACCCAGGCAATTATAGGCCCATCAGCCTAACTTGCCTGATCTGCAAGGCCATAAAACAGATTATCATGGATCTTATAAACAAGGACATTAGCAACCTCCAAATGCTTGATCCCACACAGTTTGGTTTTGTCAAAGGGAGATCATGCCTGTTAAACTTAGTCGCCTTCTTCGAAACAGTCACCAAAGCCATGGATGAGGGGAAAACAGTGCACACCACTCACCTTGACCTAGCCAAAGCCTTTGACACTGTTCCCCACTCAGGGATAATAGATAAACTCTCCCAGCTAGGCATCAACCCATATGTTACCAGATGGGTAGCTAACTGTCTCACTGATAGAACCCACTCAGTCAAAATAGGGGAAGCCACCTCTAGTAGTAGACCCATAACAAACGGCATACCCCAAGGATTGGTCTTGGGGCCTCTACTGTTTGGGATCTACTTTTCTGAGGTGGAAGCCAAAATCAGTGGTTTGTGGCTGACCAAGTTTGCAGATGACTGCAAGCTGGGCACTGTCAAAAATTCCTCTAGTGATGTGAACATACTCCAAGAGGGCCTTCCTCAAACTAATGACTGGTGCCAGAAGCATCCCTCAAACTGAATGCCATGAAATGCATTATTATCCCCTTTAATTATCACATTAATAACAACGTACTAAACATACAGTCATTCGTGTGGGACTTGGGCACCCAGGTTGATAGCAACCTGACTTTTGACCACCACATTGCCTTCATTGTACAGAAGGCTTTCTACATGGCCCACCTCATAAGTAAGGGTATTTCATCCAGGAAAAAGGAGATCATAACATCCCTGTACTCCTCCTTATCAGACCCATTATTGAGTACAATACCCACTTTGGTATGTACCTTGCCAAGTACATACAGCAGTTTGAAATACCACAGAGCGTCCTGACCAGGAAAATCCAGGGTGTCAAACACCTATCCTATACAGATAGGCTAAAAGCCCTGTCCCTTTACTCAGTCTCATACAGACTGCTCAGAGGTGACCTGTGTCTGGCATACAAGGCCGTCTCAGACTCAGCCTTGATGGAGTTGCTGTATATCCGTAAGTCAAACTCCACTCGCACAACCCACATGCAAGGACTCAACCTGGTCTGTGACATTAATAGAACATGTTGGTGGGATAGATTTGTGTCCCAATGACTCCCCTATCTGTGAAATAGACTCCCTCTCTATGCCAAGTAGAGTACCTGACTAGCCCTCTTTAAGAGGAACCTGGACGATTGGATGGGAAACAGAAAATATACCCCTGGGATCCCACCTGTGTCCATGCTGGACATGGAAAACAGGTGCTGACTTTGTGGGAATATAGGTGAAATTCTTGGCCAGACTTATAAGGGCCTTCTGGCCAATATCCTAGTATCATCTATGAACCTATGAACTTTGAATGAGCCAGGGAAGAACACTGCTGACTGCAGAATATGGTGTGCCAGAGAGTATTATACTGCTATAAATCCACTACTCACTGGCACCACAATCACACACACACACACACACACACACACACACACACACACACACACACACACACACATAGCTTTTCACATTTGTGTGTATATGTGTGAGTATGTGTATGTGTGTGTTCATGATAAAACATCAGTGGGTAGATTTTTTGGTGTCTTGAATGTTCTTATGCTGGGTTCAATGCCTGATAACAGATGACAGTGAGGATATATCTAGACACATACAGATTTTGTTGCGTAACATATCTGCATTGTTGGATGCTTCTCTAAGAAGAACAGTCATGGATATGGAGAAGTGTGCTTTTTTTAAGTAAATCCATTTTTGGAAGGTAGTCATACCACTGAGGCTTCATTGGTCACTGATGATGCTGTACTCCAGAAGTTGCAGAAATATATGCTCAAATATAACAATTTTTTTGTGGAACCTTTTGCTTTTTGAATATACCATTGCTGAACAGTGTGTGCAAAGGGGGTCAGGATCTTCAACTTTCCACATATGTTCATATGTTTATTCTAGGCTAATGACTAGGGCCCTTCTAAGCCTAGCTGTACAACCCAAATGTGACACACAAATTTGATCTATATAGGAAGGTGATTAATTGCTTCTGTGCATCAGTGGCATAGGTGCCAGACCAGGGGTGGATTTCTGATTACCCACCTGTTTGTCCATGTTGTGCTTAAATAGGGATAGGGAGGAGCTCTGCTTCACATGGATGGGGAGCCTGTTCCAGAGAGTGGGAATTCTCCATGAAACATATCTGTCTCTCCAATGTGTCCTATTTATGTCACAAGCAAAATTTAGATATTTTAATCTAGTAGTTCTGATGCTGTTTGTTTTTAGATGTGCAAATGCTTCATCAAAACAGCTCCAGGGATGCTTTGTATGCCAGGCAAAGATCACTTCTCAGAAAATCTGTATGATACAGAAAGAAAAGACAGGACTTTGATGTGTTCAGTGTAAGACATTGTGTTTACTCCCTATATTCTTTTTGTAAGGAACCATTGTGGACATTCCAATTGCTGCATGTGTCTGGTCAGGTACATACTAAAGGGGGCATTATACTAAATGATGGGTCTGATGGGGGCCAAGTACAGTGGCAGTATGATCTCTCTGGACCTAGATGTCATGCCTTTACATTGGTAACAGCAGTGAATTGTTAAAGAAACTAAGTACATTTTTCAATTACATTGGCACTAAGATGCTAAAATTATCAATTGAATATAATGAAGTTTTAATATCCAATTTGATGGTTGAAATAGAGTCTCTAGTAAAATATGCAATAATGTAAATACAATAATTGCACATGTAGGATAAACCAGACATTTTCTAAAATGCAGTTCATGAAGAGAAACTGAAATAAAAAAGTCAAACCATTATTAAGGAATCAGAAGGCTTATGATACCAAAAGTGCACATCACACTGCTACTAAATCCACTAGTCCCTGGGACCACCTGCGATAGTTATTAAATTATATCTCTGAAATATATTGTTGCTTTTTTTGTATTTTATGCACACACACACACACACACACACACACACACACACACACACAGTATATATATATATATATATATATATATATATATATATATATATATATATATATATATATATATATATATAAAATGTATCTTATATGATTATATGTGTTTGCATTGACTAACATGATATCACATTCAAAACTGGAAACTAACTAAATGAGAACACAAATCATTGTCAATCACTAACCACAAATACAATGCAAAATGTACAATGCAGTACCTCTGATGCAACTAATTTTCACCAAAGCAAACAACTAAATCAAATTTTATTTAATAGTTTGCTCTCTGAAACAGACTTGCATTATGTTAAAAGCATAGCTTTTAACCTTATAATGCTGCCAGAAATAACTACTGAAACTGCAAGATGCCTTTATGTGACTGTAGCATGGGTCATTGCCCCCTAATTTACTTTTATATACATTTTAACTCCGTAGTTACTTAACCACAACAAAAAGGTGAAATAGCACTTTAATGCTGCAGTCGACTGTGCATATTATTCATTATTGCACAATGCAACGACCTACAGGGCTAATGAGTAATGACACCTTCCTTATGTGTTGATGAACTGAGCATTCAATAACTTACACTGTTGTACACACACATAATTACATCAGATCACTATTACTAAATTGGGGGACAGAAGAGCATGAAAACAGACAAAACTGTTCCAATATCAGATTAAAATAATTGTTTAAGCATAACCACCTAAAAGCTGGATAACAATGATCTAATACTGTGATTTCCCTAGAACATTGTAATACTGTGTATTACATATTTAGGAAACAACAATAAAAATGTTAAATGGCTTTTGACAGAAGCAAATGCTTCTGTCCACTTTTCAGCAAATACCTAAAATTTCACACATGTTCACCAAAGCAGGCCATTTCTGTTTCTAGTGGTACCCTGCATATTGAAATACATTACTTGGGGGCTGGCTTTGTGATCATACCCCCATCTCGTAGTATAATCTCACTCTGTCACTACACAAATACCAGAGTAACAGTAGAGAAGTTTGACTATCTCAGACCCATTCATGGTATGTTTCTGTGAAAAATAACCTTTATTAAGTTAAAGACAGAAGCAGCTATTTCTGTCAAAAGCCGCTCTGCATTTCAATTCTTGGAGTTGTCTTGCTCTTGGTAAACTCACTTTTGCCACATATTACTTAACCAATTGCATTGTCCTGGGATGCCTTTGGAAGGAAAGCTAAGTACTGTATGCCTTCTTTACTCAAGACACATAAAGACACACATACAAATGTAGGTCTGATTTCTCTTGTAATTTAATTTGCTTCAGATTAAGAGATTATCAGTATCAGTGAATGATCATATAATTAACTAAACAGTATATATTGCAAAATGTTATTGGATATAATAAAGGCATTCTGAAATTGATCATTTCAGAAGTTTAAATACTTCTCCTCCTCAGGATGTAACATTTTATATATGGAATTAAGAGGGGTGGAATTGTTAATTTAACTTAAAACACACCTTTAGGTGGTGGATACCATATATACCTTAAAAGTCAGAAGCCAAATGTCTTGCTTATCTGTGCAATTAAGTAGCTTGTTTTAAAATAAGTAGTGGCTGAATATATAACATATGTTACTATTTTAAGATGTATGCTGATCCTTGGGTGAGTGTTTTTATATCTCAGACACTGCAGTCTGCTGTATTTCATGTTTCTATTAACTTCCACTGCCATTCAATATACATACTTCACATTACTAAAAAATATTTTATTGTGTTCTTTACACAGGACTTTTTACAATCAATGCTGATAAAGCACCATATCACACAGTAGAAGAAATTATAAAATCATTTC